>NW_028261390.1:45113887-45415554 GCF_051295495.1 Thamnophis sirtalis | reverse complement strand
GATGAGGATTATGAGGACTTGCAGAATTTGTCTCCTAATATCAACAGCTAATTGCTTCTGCAATTGCTTCTGCAATATCTCATGGTATTGCCACAGGCATGAAATCTCAGAATAAGAAGACCGCAGGTTTCAAAAGCCTCTTATGAGCCTCTTATGAGCCGAGGTGGCGCAGTGGTTAAATGCAGCACTGCAGGCTACTTCAGCTGACTGCAGTTCTGCAGTTCGGCTGTTCAAATCTCACCGGCTCAGGGTTGACTCAGCTTTCCATCCTTCCGAGGTGGGTAAAATGAGGACCCGGATTATTGTTGGGGGCAATACGCTGATTCTGTAAACCGCTTAGAGAGGGCTGAAAGCCCTATGAAGTGGTATATAAGTCTAACTGCTATTGCTATTGCTATCCACAGTGGATAAGGGCCCTGAGGTGGTTCTTCAACTTGAAGAAGTTGATGCTCCGGGTTCGCCATCCTTAGCATTTCCGCTATTGCCCCAGAATCCCATAAGGACCCAACAAAAACTATGTCTGCCAAAACAGCCCTAGATAAGGAGGAGGTACCAGCTCCCCCGCCGTTTCTAGAAGTGGTCAAAAGTCATTGGGCCCTCTCTGGCACATTCTCAAACCCGGGGGTAAATGACAGGAAACTTTACAATATGGAACATTCTTTTTCCCAGGCCCTTCAGGTACCCATGGTTGACACACCTGTCGCTGCCCTATCCTCCTCATCAGCTCTAGTGGCAGGAGATGTAGCGGACAAGTTAAAGCCTGAGGATAAGAAAGCAGAACTCATCCTTAGGAAGGGGTTTCAGGCTTCAACTTGGGCCATTAAGACAGAGGCCACTACCTCCTTTTCCAATACAACAACCCTATTATGACTACAGCAATTGCAGAAGCACCCCCCCCCCCGGAAGACGCCCTCACAATGAAAATCTTAGCAAGATCACTGCGGCGACCC
Organism: Thamnophis sirtalis; assembly: GCF_051295495.1. Taxonomy (NCBI): domain Eukaryota; kingdom Metazoa; phylum Chordata; class Lepidosauria; order Squamata; family Natricidae; genus Thamnophis; species Thamnophis sirtalis. The sequence goes on along the minus strand of NW_028261390.1, from coordinate 45,414,604 downwards.
AATATTCCGCGGATGCTATTCTTTATTCAGTTTAATTTGCCTCTTGAGGTTTATCTGCCTCTGTAGCCTCAAGACGTCTCCTGTGGTTAAAGAACTGGCAGGTTGACAATAAGTCGAAGTTTCACATGACATCAGCACCTTATGCAGGCGGCAAACTCTTTGGTGAGTCCTTGGATCCCATTTTGGTGGAAAACAAGGAGAAAAAAAGTTATTCTACGTATAAACAAAGAGAAGACAAAACTGTTAATTAAGAATATGACTCTGAACCAGAAAAGGGAAGTACAAAGCCTGTTAGGAATTAACATGGCCCATAAAATACAATACTTGGGAATTTGGCTCACAGAGAGATGTTCCTCTATCAAGGTAGATAACTATATGAAATTGCTACAGCAGGTATCTAAAGATATGACTAATTGGAGTGGTAAACAACTGTCTTTGATGGGCAGGATTGCGACAGTTAAGACATATGTATTACCGAAATTTTTGTTTCTGTTTCAAACGGCACCAACTAAATTGGACAATTTTTTAAAAAAATCTTTGGAGACAATAGTGGCTCGATTTATATGGCAAGGCAAGAAAGCATGAATTAAAGCCCAAATATTGCAAAAAGCGTAGAGAACTGGGAGGCTTCGGAGTACCCAACTGGGAAGCATATTATAATGCAGCAATTATGACATGGGTGAAGGATTGGGTGATGTTGAGTAGAAGGCACCTATTGGCTATAGAGGGATGGCATGCCTCCCTCTGGCAAGAAAGAGACACCCCCCAATATAATGTCATGGGACATTATATTCGGAAGACTTTGATGGGGGTCTGGGAAAAGATGAGGAAAAAATACTATCTTAGGGTTCCGTGCTGGTTGGCACCGTTAGAGGCCTTAACGCATCCCAGTGTATTTAATTGGACAAGAAACATAACATATAAAGACATCATGACAGAAGATGGCAACATGAAAACAAAGATGGAATTAGAGCAGCAGGGCAGGAATCTGGAATGGTGGGAATATTTACAGGTTAGAAACAGGTTTAAAAGCGATAAGGTACGGTTTGGGATCTACCCAAACCCTCAGGGGCTAGATAAGATTTTGTTTGGTGGAGACAAGAAAATGTTATCGAAGATTTATCAATTTTTGACCTGCCAAGATGCTAATGAAGAGATGAATAAAAGCCTTCTAATAGCATGGGAGAGAACTTTGGCTATGAGATTGAAATAGGCAAATGGTGGGATCTATGGAGTAAGACCATTAAACTTACAATATCTACAGCATTCAAAGAAAACATATACAAGATGGTTTATAGGTGGCACTTCCCCCCAACGAGGTTAGCCAAAATGTTTCCTGGGTTATCTCCACTGTGTTGGAAATGTGGAAGAAAGGATGGCACATTCTACCATATTTGGTGGTCCTGTACTGAGGCCACGAAATACTGGAAAAGGATTAAAAAATGGCTAAAAGAGGTTACCAGGGCAAGCATGGAATGGAGACCCGAGAACCTTCTACTAAGCATTAAACCAGAAAACATGAGCAATTCAATATAGCATTTGAGCCTACATATAATTGTGGCTGCAAGAATAACTTATGCACAATTTTGGAAATCCACTACCATACCGTCGGAAGATGCTATAATTAAAAAGATCTATGAATGTGCAGAAATGGACAGAATGATGGGTTGGCTGAGGGACAAAGGAGAAATGGAACATTACCTTAGCTGGAACTTATGGTATATGTGGGCGACAAGGAGAACAGCAGGGACTTAAAACGGGGAAAGTTAAAAGTGAACATGGGTATTGTAATAGATCCCTGAATTTTGTAATGAGAAGATGTGGCTTAGAGACCTAACAATGAGGAAGGAAAAAAAAAAGTTGGGCTGTAAATGACTGTCACCGTGGGGGGGTAGGGGAGGGGGGGGTTGTATGTTTAAAATTGTATTTGTATTTGTAGGTTTTACTCTTAAAAAATGTATAACTAATAAAGATTATTTAAAAAAAAAGAAAGTTCTTCCATCTATGACTAAAGGCCAAGAGAACCGCCCCACACCGTTCTGCAGATGACAGTTCTTCCGTCCTCCCGACTCTGATTTCCACCAGAACAGGTATTGGGACCCCAGGGGGATAAGTTCCACCACAGGATTTTTTTCCAGGACAGGAATAAGGGCCAGAGCAATTCCAAACTGCCCTTTTGAGGGGGTGGCGGTCACCCCTTCCACAGAGAAAAGTGAGTCGAATCCCACACTTCCCATCGGTGGCCACCTGAATCTCTTTGTATCACAATGGGAACTCATAACTTCAGATGCCTGGATCCTTTCTTCTGTTCAACAGGGCCTCAGACTGGAATTCCTCTCCCCCCCCCAAATTACTTCAGATCTTTTCCTTCATCCTGGAACCCAGCTAGGTGCGAGCTGCTTCAGCTCGCAATTCAGCACTTATTGGAAATTTGAGCCATAGAACTGGTTCCCCTGGAGCAGCAGGGGTTGGGATTTTATTCCAATCTCTTCATAGTTCCAAAAAAGTCATGGGAGTGGGGGTGGAGAACAATGCTAGATCTGAAATGTCTGAACAAATTTATTGGACACAACACGACTGCTCCCTGCTGAAGATCAATGGCTCCTCCGTGGTGTTCACCTGGCGGAGAATCTCACCTGGTCCCTCAACTTCAGTTCCATAACAAGGAAGGCCCAGCAGCATCTTTACTTTCTTAGGAAACTGAGGAAAGCACAGCTTCCACCACACATCCTCACAACCTTCTACAGAGGGACCATTGAGAGAATGCAAGCCTCTTTGGCTGGGGGGCATTGACAGGCTCAAAGATGGCGCATGGTCGCTGGACAAAGACAGACCTGCGTCACAATATAAATTATCTAGAGCTCAAAGCAGCACGTTTAGCCCTCCGGCATTTCCAGCATGACTTGCAACACAAGACGTGTTACTTCTCACCGACAACATCATCATGAAGGCACATGTGAACAGGCAAGATGGGACTCATTCCAGGGCTTTGTGGACAGAGGCACACAGACTGATCTCGTGGGTGGAGACACATGTGATATCAATAATAGCAGATCACATTTCTGGGACTGCCAATCACCGGGCGGACTGGCTCAGTCGAGCCACAGTGGACCACGGGGAGTGGCAGCTTCACCTGGACATTTTTCAATGTGTTTGCTACAGGTTCGGGACTCCAATAATCGATCTGTTTGCAACTCCAGTGAATTCTCAACTGCCAAGTTTTATGACCAGATATTGGACTCGAGGAGCCAAGGACACAGATGCTCTGAGGTGCCGCTTCCCCCCTTCCTTTTCTTTCAGGGACCATCAGGAGAATAGTGTCAGATGGGGCGGAGATAATTCTGTTAGTGCTGGACTGGCCCAGACTTGATCCAACTGTTGGTGTCTCCACCTTGGAGAATTCCCAGGGAGGAGATTTGTTTGTGTCAGCGGTGATAATTCATCCAGAGACTCAATGGCTAAAACTAACTGCCTGGCATTTGAAAGGGACATTTTGAGCAGGGCTGAGGTCTCTGCTAAGGTTATTTACACCTTAGAAGCAGCCAGGCATCCTTCGACCATTAGAATATATAACGCTATGTGGTCAGTGTTTGTAAAGTGGTGTGAGGCGGTGTCCATTAGGGCAGAGGACGTGTTGATGACTCAAGTGTTAGATTTTTTACAGGATGGGTTAGACAAAGGTCTAGCATACAACACTTTACATCGCCAAATAGCGGAGCTTTCCACTATTCTACCGGGCGAAGGTCCGATCCCCTATCTTATCTTCCCTTAATTAGGAGGTTCTTAAACTGCCAATCTTGCCCCTCCGGTGCAATTTCCCCACATGGAATTTGCCTTTGGTTCTTCAGGCTACGACTGAACCACATTTTGAGCCGATTCGTTCAGTATCTCTCCAACTTTTAATTCTGAAAGTGACATTTTTAATTGCCATAACATCGGCTAGACGCATTTCAGAGATTGGGTCTCTATCTTTGTGCAATGATCTCTGCATTTTCCACCAGGATAGGGTAACCTTACGGGTAACCCTGCCTTTCTATCCAAAATTAATACTCTGTTTCATAGGGCACAAGAATAGCAATAGCAATAGCAATAGCAGTTAGACTTATATACCGCTTCATAGGGCTTTCAGCCCTCTCTAAGCAGTTTACAGAGTCAGCATATCGCCCCCACAGTCTGGGTCCTCATTTCACCCACCTCGGAAGGATGGAAGGCTGAGTCAACCCTGAGCCGGTGAGATTAGAACCGCTGAACTGCAGATAACAGTCAGCTGAAGTGGCCTGCAGTACTTCACCCTAACCACTGTGCCACCTCAATAGTGTTGCCCAATTTTTGTCCTGCTCCATCTCACTCTAGGGAGCATCTCTGGCACAGGCTGGATGTCCATAGGGCACTGAGAATTTATATTAAGTGAATGTCTTCCTTTCATAAATCGGAAGCTCTTCTGGTGTCCTTCCAGCCATCTACACAAAGTGCATGGGTGACATCTAACATGATAGGTAAGTGGTTGAGGAAAGCTATTTCCTTGGCCTACAAAGCTAAAGGCAAAAGTCCTCCTCAGGGAATTACTGCACATTCTACTCGCAGTGCTGCCACCATGGCAGCATGGGGGACTAGAATGCCATTTGAAGATATCTGTAGGGCAGCTTCTTGGGCATCTCCTACTTCATTTATTTGACACTACAGATTGGACGCTTACATGTTGGCTGAAGCATCATTCAGCCTTAGAGTGTTGTAGCAAGTAGTGGCTCCATCAGCCACTACCGATTTGTAATTCTTCCCTCCCTATGGACGCTAGCTTGGGTACGTCCCACTGGTAGCACCTCATTGAGAACGACCATTGGTACTTACCTGAACATCGATTCTAATGATGAGAGAGGGAGGTGCTACCTTCACACCCTAGATAGGGTAGCGGCTTGGGGGGAGGAGTTGTTTTCCCTTGTTGTGACATTTGATCCACAGGTTTACTCCCTACAACCTCAAGGAACTGGGCAGAAGAAGTACAGGCGTGGCTACAACAATTTCTCTCAGTCTATGGACCAATCAGGATTGACGATAACCCACTGGTAGCACCTCCCTGTATCATTAGAATTTACATTCAGGTAAGTACCAACGGTCGTTCTCATATTACTCTGTTTGTTTTCTAACTAAGTAATGACAAACTTTACCCATAAAAGTTCCTTTAAAAAAATCTGTACAGAAAATTCTTCCTCAAAAATAAATGAAAATTAGAAGAGGGGATAAAAAAACCATAGGAATTTCTTTTTTTATTTGGCATTAAACTCATATGCCAAATAGGGAGATGCATAGCATAAGGCAAAATTTGGCAGTAATGAGGACAGTATTTTTGATACCCATGACATAAGATTTTTCTCAATTTAAAATAAAAATATAGTTAGACTTGGAAATCAAGTAAAGTCCCAAGGCAATCTCCTATTGAAGATAAATCACTTTTCCAGATCTTTGTACTGGCTGTGATTAGAACTTTCTTTTCCACTTGTTGGGAAAAAAACTGGGGGCAGAAAGAGAGTAGTGTTTTTTGGCCAGGGGATGCATATTTTTGCTTTTTGAAATTGGACAGGGGGTGTTCAAAAGCATAACAGATGTCATAATGATAATACTGAAGTGAGTGGGAGTTTTTCATGAGCTTTCAAAGGTGCTCATATGCAAAATAGATGGCATAATTCCTGCAGTTTCATTACTAGTTGCAGAATAACTGGTTGTGTGATTTGGGCCAAAGAGAAATTGGAGGCCACAAAAATGGAATTCAGCACATGTTGCTCACACAACAGTCCTATTTTAAAGCATTTATGATGGGAAGCGGCTGTATTCAGAGCCCTTCATCGAATCTTTAATGAGATCACAAACTCAATCATAATTACTTCTTCTTAGTAACCATATGTAAAATCACACTTTTAATTAATTTATTTTTATGGCATATTAACAAATATCTGGACAGTTAAGTGCAGTCTGGCTCAGTTTGTAAATGACTATATTAGACTACAAATAACTAAAATTTTGAATAAGGTCAAATTTGCCATATTCAACAGATTGCCCTAGCGTTTTGCTCACACATTTTTGCCATCCTGATATTTATTAGTCATCTTATAATTTTTCTACAAGAGGCATTACTAATATAGGTACTTTGAACTTCTAATTTTTCCTAGACTTGGCATCAACAGTATTTGGGTATGATAATTTGTTTTAAAATGTCAGTGTAGTTTTTCTCTCTCCTAATAGCACAGTTCTTGAGTAAGAGAGACGTTTTGGAAGATATGACACTCTTCGTTTCAATACTAATTTGGGTATTTCAGTCTGTCCGTCTGACAGTCCTATTTATTTTTCCTGGATCCCATCAAATCACACTTTTAAACATGGAGCATTCATTCTTCTTGATTGTTGCAAAGAGGTGGACAAACCTGAGATAAGCAACCACTTATGCAGTGGTTGTGTTTGACATTATTAAGTCTTTGACATATTACCCCCCCCCAAAAAAAAAAATTGTTATCACATCAAAATGGCAAGTTGTGCCCAATTATGTCATCAATAAATGTTGATATTCTTCAGTTGAGTTAGAAAATCTAATGCAAAGTTATAAATTACTGCATTTTTTAATATTCTAATTATGCAACTGTTTTCTTTTCTTATCTGGCTTAGATGCCTTATGAATGCCCAGGTTTTAATATATTCTGTATTTTATTTTAATGAAGGCACAATATAGACACAGGGGTCAATTTTTTAAGCCCAGTAGAAAAGTGACTGAGAACATGACCAAAGAATCCTGGCCAATGTGCAGAAGTCTATGATTACACTGTTCCTCCTTCATCTGTTAATTCAGGGATAGATGACACTTTTATGGCCAAGGTCCACCATTACATTTAGGAACAGCCTAAAAGTATATAGGAAGAACAATATTAATCCTATTAGCAGCTTTTGTGCCATTGTTGTTTGTGGTTGGGGGAGTCTCAATTTTATTTCATATTTTAACTGCTAAAGGTTTTTTAAGAAAATGGTTGCTATTTGTTTCCCATCATAAAATGGCAGTAAACCTCTCAGCAGTTATAGCCAGTGGTTGGACTCAAATAATTTAACAACCTGTTCTCTGCCCTTATGATTTCTTCCAATAACCAGTTCACCAAACTGCTCATAAAGGTAACAACCGGTCCTTCCGAAGTGGTGTGAACTGGCTGAATCCAACCACTGGTCCTACAGATGTATTCAGTGACAATCCCCCCCCCCCCCCCGGTAACCCAAATAAACACCAAGACAATAATGATGAAATATATTTTAATCAACCTGGAAATTATTTTTTCTTTGTTCCCATACAGATTGTCATTTTTGTTGTTGCCTCACACCCCCCAGAATCAGCCATGTTGGATTGTTAGATTGGATTTGGCATTTCCAACCACCTATTGAGTCCTTCCAAGGACGTGGGATAGGTAGATGTTGTTTGATGGTGTTAAATGGTATTTGATGGTGAAAAAAAATGGAGGACAGGGTGCAATATTATTCCTAATTGCAACTAACTCTGGTGATTTATATAATAAATTAGAATAACAGATGATATATGTCCAGGAAAAATAATCCTATGTTGGAGATCATAGACTTTAATAAGGGCTCATCCACCGTCTGCCTCAGTGTCTGGAGTTTTTTTTACATTTTTTCAGATATTATTGCAGAATATTACAAATGGGTGCTTTGCATTTAAATTTTTCAAAACTGGCTGAAATTAAATAATGTACTATACTATAAATACTGTAATAACATATGACAATTATTATAGTATAGAAGGAATTATGAACTGTGGTAAGGTCATAGTAGTCTATGAAAATGTTTTAATTTTTTTGCCTAGAATTTTCTTCATAGAGAAGTTAATATGGTACATTTATGGCATAAGAAAATTGTGACTTTCAATGTAAAAGAATGAACATAGAGAACATGAATTAATTAATTAATGTAATGAATGAACCAAGGATAGTATGTTGCATGTCTCTAGCAGTATTTATCTAGGTTAATTAACCCACTATAAAATTCTATTGGGTGGTTTCTTCCCAATTTTGTCAGCACCTGGATTAAATTTTCATTTATGAAATAAATTACCAAGTGACTCATTGCTATGTCTTCAATGTTTGGTCCACTCTTCCTTCCATTCTTTTGTTACCCTCCCACTAACCTTTAAAGGGTGTCTGTGAGACTCAAAGGAAGACGAAATGTGTGGTAGATATGAATCAAGATGACCTAACTTAATGAAGTAGAGTTGTTGAATATATGTAAGGAAGTTAGTATGAAGGTTTAATATGAATGGAAATGCTATTAGGTAAATCTGAAATTATGATTTTGTGTAATCTTGAAGGTTGTGAATGCAAGTGAAAATAGGAATCCATAACTGGTAATAGTTGTATGTTCTGCTCCAGTATATAGTGATATAGTAATAGTAATAACTAGGGCTAAGTTTTGGAATGAATGTAATATATAGGAGAAAAAAATAGATGGGAATAAATGAGTGGGAGCAACCAGAGGGAGCACAGAAGTCATTGGGCAATTTAGAGATTTAACACTGAATGAGGATTATGAATGTTGCTGAGTATCTGCTTAGAAAAGCTATTTGTTTCATAGATTTGGTTACATCTAGGTTTACTGGGGTATGCAAAAGGTAAAGAAATGAATATAAATTTACAGCCATGATTAATTGTGTTATTTATGATAAAATATAGAGGAAATTACTGAAAGATATAAGGATGATGAGAAATTTGGAATGTGGAATAAAGAACATCTTGAGAAAAATGGGCACAGAAGAAAAATTATAAAAATGAAAGTAGTTTTTTTTTTAATAGTTTAGATCAATTTACTGTGATAAATCAACTGTAAAGGTAGGACAAAGGTAAAAAAAGAACAGATAGGAAAGATATTCTCCTTCAAAAAACAAAAAAGGGAACTAAGAAAATATGTAAATAAATAAGGAAAAACATGATGTGAAAGAAATTTATTTATGTTGATGATTCTACACATATAGACAACAATAGCAATTGTGCAAAACCTGGGTACTTTCAAGGTATTTCTATGATTCATCAGTCAAAAAGAGATGAGTTTTCCCTATATCATTGTAACCATAGATAATTTAGCAGCAAAAGGACTGTTAAGTCTGAGCATCAAGCTGTGCAAAATGGGCAGTGCAATAAGAAATGCAAAAGAGAGTCAGTATCATTTAGATTAGAAATGTATTATACAGTATCTCTCTTCTACCAACATAATATGGATATGGACATGTGGTCTGATTGCCATGAGATTAATGTCAAGGGCTCATTCTTTCAATTCATAATTAATTTATGTGAAGCATAAAAGAGATGGGATGAAAAGGTATAACTAAAATCAAAAATATGTCTTTTTTCTAAGGTGATTGGAAGTTATTCAAAAGAGTTAAGGATGGCAGAACATACTCATCAAATATAAATCTGGCCTAAAATCCAAATCACAATATTCTCATAATGGCATCATCATGCATATGTTCACATTATGTACTTATGGCATTGTTCAATTATGTTGCTGTACTATGTCATCCTTTGCAAGTGTTTGATTGGCAACTACCCAAAGTTTGGAATAAGATGACATATATAAGATGTGTGTGTGTGTGTGTGCGTGCGTGCGTGCGTGCGTGTGTCCTTTTGCAACTGACAGATAGAAATTTAGTCTATTCACATATTTTTCTAAGTGCCTTTCAATTTTTTTTGTTATGGCCCCTAATGTGCTGATAACCACTGGCACAACCATAACTGATCATGCCTTAAACTTTCAGTTTTGATTATAAAATTTGGATACCTTGTAATCTGCAATTCTGTCATCTATTCTACTAGTTCCTCGTATTGCTATATGAGTTATCCCCACTTTCTTCTTTATAGCCACAATGTGGTATCTTTTGAACCAAGAATGTATCAGTTTGTATTTGGAAATCCTACAATATTTTAATTGCATCAATTCATCTTCTTTTTCAACTCTTACCATTTTTTTGGCTACTGGCACATGTTAATTTTTACAGATGTTCCAGTAAATGAGTTTGATGACTGTGATATGCCATCATTTATAATCAGTTTGTGTAATCTTTTTGCACAAGCTGAGCATATGTTCTGCTGTTTCTTCTGCTTTTTTGCACAATCTTCATTTGAATCATTTGACAATCATTTGCCAGATCTTGTGATTATCTGCTTTGCCTGCTCTTCTGTTTTTGTTTTTTTTAATGTACTGGCCATGTGATACTTTGCGTTACCATGTCACTTTTCTATTCGTTATTTGGTTGTTGTTGTTTTTTTTGAAGGCCACATTAATCTCTGGCAGTTCACACCCAACTGTGTGAGTCCCATTGTCAAGCCTTAGCTCTTTCCCACCCAGCAGGTTGAAAGCAAGTACCTGTAAATAAAATCTAGCTGCATCCCTGTGTGAGAAAACAGCAGAAGCTGGCACTGGACTGACTGCATCTGAGGCAACGCAGCACAAGGCAAGGTGAGGCAAAACCAGCAGAGGAGCCCAGAAGAGTCAGCAACCTGAGCACTGCCAGTCAGCTGGTATAAATTGGTTCCCTCCTTGTAATGCACTAAAGATAAGCTCGCAAGCACCAAACAGAATCAAGTAGGATTTAGGCTGACATTATTTCTAGCATTTATAAATTTCTCTGATAGTATATTCTATATGTTAAATAAATAAATACGACTGTCTATTCCAATAGACACTGGAAACTTATACAATTCAACTATACAGTTTTTTAAAAAACCAATCTGTGGCTGTCTGAATTAAACTTTAATAACAAAAACACAATAGACATCCATTAAAAACAGGCCTGGGGTACCCTAGAGGAATAGGTGCCATATGCATCTCTGGGCAGATGCTATTCCAAAGAGTCAAAGCAGTGAAAGAGAAATTGATGATGACGATTCCCGTTCCTCTTTATCAAAAGCCATCCTCTTCAAGCTGAAGAGGATGGCTGTGTCACCAGTTTAAAGAATTGTGATATGAGTTTCTTAGCTAGTTTAGAGGCATCAAATTTATTTCCCACCCACAAGTTTGAGTTATAGAATTAATACAAGCATTTAAAAAGTGTCTCATTTTACTCCTATCTCAGTGGGAATTATATGCAGAAAAACACAACAAAGAGCTCATCTAATTTATACGGAGGTATTTTCATGTTGTTTTAAAATGGAAAACAGGTGTTTTTGTCAATAAGAGAAGCTGCCAAATTTACCAAAAGCCTGTTTCTGGAATGTGAATTGAATATATTTTTTTTAAATAAACAAAACCTTGAAATTCTTTGATATTAGCTACTACCATGTCCTAAATGATTATAAAGAATGTTCTGGCATGACTAGTTGAAGAAAAAAAATAGATTGACTGTCAATTTAAATGTGTTTCATCTAACAGACTTTGAATGCATTGAACAATATTTCTGTTCATAATTTCCCCCAACCACTATCACAATAGCAAACATAGCTGGTCCATCTAGGTACTCATACATAGAGGCGAGACATTTTAAGATATGTAAATATTGAGATATAAGTTGTGGTTAATAGATAATTTATTTGAAAATAATGCAAATATGTTGAAATAAGTGAAATTGGTTGTTTATAAGAATATGTTCCTTGATCCCATGTATGTGAGAAATGAAAAGAAAAATAAAAGTAAGTTGAAGAGAAATGAAGTTGAGTAGAAATGATATAGTTAAGAAGTGTGAGGGGGAAAAAGAGATATGGTCCAGAATGAAGAAGCTTCTGGGATGAGAAGCAAAACGTCTTCAAGCAAAAACAAAGAAAGTCCAGTTGCCTATTGAAAAAGCATCCTTGGGACAACAGGACCTGTATGACTGAGTATTTCCATAGACATTTGGTCAAGAATGAATAGAAATGGAAATTAAATACAAGGTGAAATTGCCAATAGTAAAGAAGTACTTTGAGATGCCTTGGTCAGGACAATGTATTTATGTTTATATTCATCTTTTCACTCAGATGCTCAAGAGAAGGAAAAGCGAATGGGTAGTGATAGCCAAACATAAAAAGCTGCAGTTAGACAGAGTTTGTAAAATCCTGGAAAGAAAACAAGAAAGAAGTTTAAATATTGAAAGGTGATGTATAAAGAAATGTATAGAAGTGATATGGTATAAAGAACATGATTTAAAATGAGTGAATGGGTATATGCAGAAATGGAATAGATAGTGTTAGTGTGAACTGGATTTAGTTACATTTCATTTTCTTTTATCCAACCTCTTGCTTTCTTTAGCTTATTCATTCTTCCTTTTCCATGTGCTATTGCAAAAGGTAAGAGCATGATAAGGATGCAAGTTTCAGCATATGAAATGAAAATGAAAAGGTTAGAATACTATTTATCTTTCTGAATATTTTCACTTGTCATACCAATAAAGTGATTTACAGGAAGGAGCTGACAGAAAGGGTTTCAAATCGTTGCAGAAGAATGCTGTTGTGGTAGAATTAATTTGCGAGACATTGTCATTTTTAAATATATTTGCAATAAAAACATAAATGTTCATTTTTTTCAGATGGGTGCTTGATTACACAACCTTAATAAATTTCAAAGAATTTTTCATTAATCAGTAACATTATAGGTACAGAACAAAGATTATAAATAGCATCTTCTCTCACAGGGCTGAGAATTAAGTTAATGCCAAATACATCCATCTTTTGCTCTTCAAAACAAATTTGATTTATTTTGTATGGAAACTTCTAAGGGAGCATTGGTTAAGAAAAAAGTCATTCCTTCAAATAATCTTATACAAAATACAACAGATCTTGGAAAACTAATACCCCACTTTGTTTAAAAATGAATTAATTTCTTCATGCAGTGGTAGTTCAAAATCTAAATAGATATGGTAAGCTTAAACTACAAATAGCCTATTAAAACCCCTTAAATAGGAACATTTTATAAGTAATTCAATAATTTAATGCTTCTACTGGTTTTTTTAGACCACAACAGAAAAACAGAAATGTGCACAATTTTATGTGCATGTCTGTATATGGATATATAAGAGAAATGGAGATAACAATAGTAAAACTTATTTCACTACCAGATAAGGATCTGGCACATGGTGGATTATAGCAACAGCATTTAGACATATGTGTGTGTGTGTGTGTGTGTGCAGAGTTTGCCTGCAATACTACTTTTTAAGCACTCCTTCATCAGGTATTAAACAGGACTGTAACATAACAAAATCAGTTTTATTTAATGAACTGCAAAGTGTTCCATTTTCACAAAGATGCATGAATATGTTAGTTTCTTCTGTCATAAGTCTACTCAGACTTGGGGTTATGGATAAGAATAATTTAAAAATAAATTAATTTGATCTCAAAACTGATCTCATATTCCTCATTTGCATAGAAGCTCATCTGTTCATCGTACTATTTTTCATTCTTGAGAAAATTATATCGCCATATTTTATGTAGTATCTGTGTTATATCTCTTACCTGAAAATCTCAATAGAGCCACATTTGCCTCCAAAACATCAGTGCTGATGGATGCTGAATTGAGAAAAAAACTCCTTTATGGAAGAGATTTCTGGTTGTGAGAATGAGGAATAAATATGGTTAATGAGTCCCTTAAACTCCCTAGGAAAAAGCTGAATTTTACTCAAGTCTGTCCAGAATGCAGTGCATGTGACAATGAACTGTCACCAAGGGACTTTCCAACACAACTCCATTCATAAAAGGTCACTCTGAATTAATCATAATCTGTCAGGCCAACCTAAACCTCTGGGCTGGTTTGTTTGTTTTGTGAGAAAAGAACAAAGGTCAGAATGCATAGCATAGCAAAGCATAACATAACATGAAACATAACATACATTACAACACAACATAATAATATATAACATTTTATTAATTAATAACCAGATGTGATGACTGTTATTTAGAATAATTCTTCCTGAATAAGTAGGCAGCCTGGATTGAAAACAGTTAGGCAGCACAAACTTCTGATGAAGAATTTTATTCTAGAAATGTTAAGAAGCCATTATAAAAGAATTCATAATGCATTATGTGCATTATGTGAGCTTTATTTATCCTGAATCACTGGTCAAATTCTTCCAGCTTTTTCTCTTGTGAAACCATGCAAGAGGACTGATGACTCCCTTTATTAGGGACCACCTCCCCCTTTCCATCTATGTCTTGTTTTGGAAACAAACCAATCTTATATTAAGTTGTTTTCCTCAAACTGTGGGAGAACAAACTGTCACACTGGTATTGTAAAGTAACATTCAGGAAAAAAATGGACACATAAAGCTGTAATATTCCTATACCTAGAATCAGTAGTATGATTGACTCCTGTTTCTCTCCCTTTCGCACACTGCACAATCAAGCTGAATTGTATTTCTGCATTGGGGCCTTAGTGTTCCTGAGTTGGGGTCTTAAAGTTCCTGAGCTCCTTTGTCATACTAGTATTGTAAATAAGATGTATTCTTTCATTGTGCCATGCCAGTACTGATTATTCTTTACTTGAAGTGTCAGGGCAGAAATCCATATAACAGAAATCAGTCGCTACTAAGATATTTTAAAGTGTACTCTTAAGAGCAAAAGAAAGGCCATTTCATTCATACTGGAGTGCTATATAAAATAGGAATATGCCAGTGAAGAAAACATGGACCCCTCTTAAAGGACACATGAGAAATGATACAGATCTTAACATGAAATAGCTCATGATAATTTAAATATTATATTTTTAAGAAGAACTGAAACTATCTCCCAAATGAATCTCCTAATAGTGTATAAATATAATTTGCCTTTCTTTTAGGAAAAAAATAATAATATTGTGACTTAACTTGATATTGCACCAAATTTGGAACATACGGTAACTTTTTTTGGCAGTTTTTATTTTTTGTGCTAAATAGCTCATAATCAAACTATCGGGATCATAAAGCCAAATGTATCAAGAAGAAAAAGAATAGTATGTATCTCCAAGCCTGTTACATGTAAATAGTTTGTTCTCAGAATTATACTATATTCTGTATTCTAAGAAATGTGCCATGACTTTAGCAGTTAAGGGTAATGGAAATGAGAATAGTAAATAGCCACTGTAATATAGCTGTAGTAACTTGTCACACAACTTACCCCTATTGACAAAAAAATGGGCCAGTTTTTGTGAAAAATGGCTGTTTTGGGGAGGGCTGCAGAGTGCAAAAACTTGTTTTTAAAATTCTTCAAAACCTTGGTGTGTCTTATACTCTGGTGCATCTTATACTCCAAAAAATATGGTAGTGATTTCTAACTAGCAAAACCCCAGATGCATAAACATCTTAAAGAAGATTCTATGCTTTGTCACCATGAAGTAAGTCATGGCCATCAAATATAAGTCCAAATCTCATAGTTCTTGATATATAAGAGAGAGAGAGAGAGAGAGAGAGAGAGAGAGAGAGAGAGAGAGAGAGAGAGAGAGAGAGAGAGAGAGAGAGAGAGAGAGAGAGAGAGAGAGAGAGAGAGAGAGAGAGAGAGAGAGAGAGAGAGAGAGAGAGAGATTGCTATATGGAATAAAAGATTGGTTTTGATGTCCAGTGCCATAAAACACTTTATTAAGACAAATGGCATATTTCCATAAGTCTCATGTGACCTATACTTGGTAGGAATGAGTCCTTCCTTCAAATTTCATAGTGAATGATTTATATTGTATATTATGAAAAATGCCATATTTGTAGATAGATTAAGATTAGTTTGTTTCCCTAATCATTTTATTTCTTCACCCTTCCCTAGGTCTATACAATTTCTTATTACTTGGGAGATTAAATTTTAAAATAGGTGGTTTCTATCATTATTTTTTATATTTATACTTATACAGATAAATGCTGTACATTCTTTATACTAATATATATGATAAAAACAATGTACTGGAAAGCAAAGCTTTGAGAGGATCTTCAATTATAAATTAAGTAAAAATGATCAGTTGATATTGACATATCATTCTTGCAGTTGTGTTCATTATTGACTTTATTTTCAATGTTTATAAATGTAGCAAATAAGGCAAAAATAGATTTTTCTGGAAAAAATAGATTTTTCTGGAAAAAATAGATTTTTCTGGAAAAAATAGATTTTTATGACATAAATTCTGAGATTACACTTCAAGAGCAAATTGCTTTTAATGTCGTTACATTATAAAAGAAGATTATAATGCATCAAGCCAACACGTCAAAAGATGGACATTTTATTGCCAATCCAATAGTGCAAGGTAAAGTAAAAAATATCTAGCTTTGCATTACTTGGAATTTATTTACTGCTTGATACTGTGTTTGTTTACCTAGCAATAAGTCTGATATTGTCACAGAGTTTATTCTCATCCTGGAATGCATAGATTGCAGTCGTAATGTAATTTGGTGGTGTGAATATTGCAGTGAAACAGGGCAAACAGTTTCATTCTGTCTGCAATAGGAAAAGGCGATGAAAAAGATAAAAGTTAATAATGATGTCTCAGGTATGTGGATCACAGCAAAATGGGCATGAATAACTAGTGAAAGTCTGTCACACATGTCACTCATTATACTGTGCCTAGAATGAACCTGTGGTCCCACTGGATTGCACTTCAATGGAAACTGGCATCCCGCTTGCTAACAAAATAGGGCCTCAAAGAAATGTCCTTTAAATAGTCTAGGCTCAGTGTAGAGGCTTCTATTCTTAACTATTTTTTTGTGAAAGTATTTGTGAACATCAGGTATTTAGCACAAGGCTAGTGTTATTCTTTTACATAATTTTATAATTTTATATAATTATTCTTTTATCAATTGTGTCTCTGTTTAACACTTATGGAAATTCTTCTTGTTGATTGCATTGCTAATAGTTTCCTAACTTAATTTTTCATAAAACAATTATTACATGCATTGTTATTGCTAGTAGAGTTCTGTCATCTCATTAGTTGGTTAATCATAAACACTTTTCATTAATTTATCATTGCATTGATTTGATTAATCATTGAATTCAGTACCCAAAGCTATCTCATACAATGTTTCATTCTATGACCTATCCTTTGATTGGTAAAGGGAATTTTAAAAATGGGAATCCAGACTCTGGTCAAATATCTATGTTTGGAATATTCATATCACATGAGTGGTAGTGACTATGCTGTAGTGTAGTCCCTGAAGAAAAGAGCCTCATCTTTCCTGCTTTCTGAACATCAAGAATTTTAGGACTATTTTCCACCCTGAATTAAAGCAAAAAATATTAGCCCTTGGATAATTTGTTATGATGGCAGATAAATACAAGACTACTCATTCCTTTTCTCTTGACCCCATCTTTGCTTTATTTTGCTATGTAGGAGGATAACATGACTGGAAGGAAGACATGATAAACTAGAGCCAGGCTTGAATTTGTGCCATGACAAATAGATAGGTTAGACTGAGATGGGTATTATTTTAAAAGTATTAATATTCATATGAACATGGAATGTTAGGTATTTGTTTCCTACAAGAATGAAGTTAATGGAATACTTGGAATGAAGTTAATCCATTGGAACTGATTATTATAAAATATTCTAGACATTTTAAATATGATAAATATGATAATGATGACTTGGAAATTGAAGTATATTGCTATATTTTTGGAAAGAATCGTGTTTCAGTATACATGGTTTTTAAAAATGAAAATATGGATGTGACTATAGATTAGTGTCAAAATAATGATGGTTTTTCACTAAACAAGGATTTTATACTTTAGCAAAACTAGAGAAATAATTTAAAATTATTTTCATTTCTCTTATTTAATTTTCTTTTGTGGTTGGAAAGAAAAACAAGGCAACAGTGATACCAAAAGAACATTTTATTCCTTATGAAAATATTATGGTACCAGTGCTCCACCTTAGAGATGAAATTTGGAATATTTAAAAATAACCCTTAGTGAACACACAATGGAATTTCTCCCCACAGATTTTAGCTGACTTTGACTAGGCTCACTAGGTGCTAAATCATTAATTAGTGTTAATTGGATCTGGCTTTAAAGAAGCAACAATTTTGCTTTTTTGGCAAATAAAATCTTACAGGTCATAACTGTGCAACTGGGTATGTGAAGTCATCAATTCTCTGAGGTCTTAGTAGATATATATTATTGTATGTAACTATTTATATTTCTTTAACTTACTGTTCTGGTACCCCATTGTTTAGTTACAAATTACTGTTGATTATTTCAGGAGGAATTAATCACTATGTCTCATTTCTCCTTGAATTGGCAACTTTTAATGCTAAATTTCCCATAGCAAGGAATTCAAATTCAAGAAAAATATCTGAGCTTTATTAAGCTGGGTGGAGCAGTCTTTGAGAATACATTAGCAGTTAACAACACAGCAGCATCCATTAGGAGATGGCACACCTTTCAATAGAAATAGAAGACAGGAAGAATGCAGGTAGAAAAAATATCTTGCTATCATTACCCTCACTGACAAAAGGAAGAGAAACCATGTAAAGAGGTAAAGAAAAGATCAGTAAGAATGTCAGGAAAAAAGGGTGGTGGCTTTGATGCCCTAGAGATATTTGACTGATACAGAGATTTAATTTTTGTTTGAAGAAACTTACTTTGATTTTAAATGAGTAATGATGAGTAATGATTTAATAAAAGAAAGGCTTTCATCAACAGTTAGCTGTTAGTCATTATTGTAATGCATTTCTTGATGATGTTTTATTGAACTAAAAAATACTGTTGCTAACTTCCATTCATTTGGGGATTTATTTTTGGTTGTTGTTTCTGTAAGTACAAAATTTGCTTTAGCCTCTATTATTGAAAAAACAAAAATCATTTTTTTAGGACTGGAGAAGGAAAATGTATGGTGAAGGATGATACTGAACCAAATTAAACAAATAAATATTGCATAAATGAGTTCATTGCATGGTGGATACCACACCTTTCCTATAATTTGAGATGGGAGCATCCTGCTATAAAAAATCTCAAAGACTTTTTAAAAAGGACTCTTTACAAAAATTTAATAAACACTAAATATTTCAAGAATAAAACAAATAAAACAAAATATCACCATATATTATAATAAATTATGATGATTTTCATTTATCTTATCTGAGAATATACCTAGAAAAAATATTTCTGGCTTTAATTCAAATTTTATTTTTGAAATTTTCTAGATGTTTTGATAAACTTATTTTAATACTTTAGGATACTTTTATATAACAACCACATATGATAAAACATTCTTTCTTTGTTGTGGTATTTACAGCATGTATTGATTTACACATTTTGGCAATCATTGCTGTCGTTATATCCCATCTGTAGAAAATTCCATACCAATTTTCCCTCAGGATGTAGCCTGGTGTAAATTTTATTGCTTTTCCCCCCATTAGTCTTTGCTCCCATGTATTGTTATTGCTCCTTGAAATTTTGCATCTTTATTAAGCAATTCTTGTGTCCAGGTTTATCATGTTTGCAGGTGCAATCTGATTTTCTTTATTGTAATTATTCTTGAGAGATGAAGCACTTGATGACAATGCTAATGGAGAAATCTTTACTCTTATTCTGGATTTTAGAGATTATTTTTTTTTAAATATTTTTTTACATTTTTTTAAAAGATCTTTTTAAAATCTTTAAATTTTAAAATTTAAAGACTTTCTCATATAACATCTCTCTAGAAAATCTTGTTTTCTTTGGTTGCTTTAGATCGTTTGTTATCTATTCCCTGAAGTTAAGTGCATGCTATTATCTTTCCTTTTTTTTTTTCATTGATTCTGTATCCAAAAAAGCATCCCAAATCTTTGATTACTTTCCTCAACTGTTGTTTGGAACATTGTCATTGCTTGCTTATACTACATTATTTGAATAACATTTTATCTTTTATTCCTCTCTTTGAATTTTTACACTGTTTATTTGTTTACTTTTCAAATCTTGTTGGTCAAAATTTCCAGAGCAAATACAAAAAGTAAAGGGGAAATTAGCCACTCCTTGTTCCTTTACTAACCGAAAAGCTTGCAGAGACAATTGTGCTGGCAATGATTTTCCTTGTGGCTCTCTCAATAAGCAGAACCTGGACTTGAAGAAGCAAGATATAAAGGATATTAATGCTTTGAACATTGGTATTGAAGAAGACTCCTGAAAATCTTAGGGTCACCAAAACCCCAAATTCCAAACAAATAGATCATCAAACAAATCAAGCAGAAATCTCACTCAGGTCATCAATGTTCAAGCTGAAAATATCGTACTTACTACCACATTATGCAAAGATGTGACTCTGTAGAGATATCTGCAATACTAGTAAATGTGCCAAGAAATAAAATAATGACCAACTTCAAGGTCGGTGGACTCAGTTGCAGCAGTGTTGTGCGTACTATGAATGACCTGAATGACCAGGTTTGGGTGCAGTTCCTCCTGGATAAAATGATCAATGTGGTTGCTAAGAATCGACCATAATTTGAATGTGTAATCTCTCTCTCTCTCTCTCTCTCTCTCTCTCTCTCTCTCTCTCTCTCTCTCTCTCTCTCTCTCTCTCTCTCTCTCTCTCTCTCTCTCTCTCTCTCTCTCTCACTCTCACTCTCACTCTCACTCTCTCTCTCTCACTCTCTCTCTCTCTCTCTCTCTTTCTCATCATTACCATCTATTATCTGTAAGTCTGTCTATTTGTCTGCCTGTCCATCCGTCCATCCATCGGTATGCCTACTTCAACTATCATTTCAAATATGAAAAAATGCTCCTCCTTTAAGTTAAATATTCTGCTCTCCTATAAATGCGAGAGGAAAAGATATAAACAAGAATTTACAGGTAGTTCTTGACTGATATTCATTTATTTAGCAATTGTTCAAAGTTAAAAGAGCTCTAAAAACAGTTACAACCCATCTGTACTCTTATGACTGTTATAGCATCCCCAGAGTCACATGATAAATATGTAGATGCTTGGCAACTGCCAGGTATTTATGATGATTGCCGCATACTAGAGTCAGGTAAGTGCCATTTGCGATCTTCTCAGTCAGTCAATTCTATTCTATCTGGACAAACTCTTAGTTTCCACCTGTTAGTCAACACTGAATGTGCTATTAAACAGCTTATATAATACAGCCATTCAGTGAACCTCACTTCCTTACCCATTACTTTCTGGAGTAAGCTGAAGTCTCCAGAAACAACTTTGCTTTACTGCTGGGCTGTATTTCCATCCCTTTTTCTAAAACAGAATATTTTTTCCTTCCTCTGATGAGTGATGAGGACATACCTAAAATGTAAACAACAAAGATGCATCCCTATATTCCTAAGCAAACAAAGCCTAAGTATAATGACTCTGGTTGTGCATGCTTTCCCTTCCACTGCCTTTGTTCTTAATTCCATCTCTTACACTTGTCTCTTTCCTACAATTAAATTGAAAACTCTGCCTGCTGATGACACCATTACTTCATTTGATGTTGCCATTACTCCATTTAACAGCAATTTCATAGAAATAAGAAGGCTTGGAGAAATACAAATAGTATTTATTAAAAGCCTTAAAGGAGGAATTTGAGATTTAAGACCTTTAGTGCAGTCTTCTCCAATATGTTCACAAGACACTATAATTTCCAGGAGTCATTTTATATCCCTTTATTCTTGCTCACAGAAGGTATGGGATTTTTGACTGTTAGCTGTACCTAATAATAGAGTTATTGTGCTGTAATTGTTTGATTTGTAGAACACAAAGATATTATTTGTATGATTTATTTGAATCCTAGATGAATTCAGATCAAATCCTGAGATTTTCTCTTATTCTCCTTACTAAAATTCTGAAACACATATCTGGAAAACAGCTAGTGCATTGTACTGCTTGTACAAAATTATTTTTAAAAAAATCTGGATCCTTTCCTGTATATATATATATATACTTTATTTACGGTCACAGACCAAAACATGAGTACTACAAAAGAGACATAAGAGAATTGATCATAGCATCATAACAATCAGTCACCAAAAGCTTAACTAAGGGAAGTTACAGCCTTCTTCTCTAATGGTTACAGCTCTTAAGAAAAATTTGGAAACCTGAGGCGTGATATATGAGGAGCCATCTCCAAGGCAATATACAAACAAATTACAGGCATTAGATCCAGAAGGGACGATTTCAAGAAGAGACAGTAACTTAGATCTGTCTGTGTTATACATGGGGCAAAACAGAAGGACGTGCTCCACAGTTTCAATCTCAGCTCTGTCACAGGGGCATAGGCGCTCATTAATTGGGAGCCTCTTAAAATGACCATCCAAAAGTGCTGAGGGCAAGACATTGAAGTGAGCTAGGGAAAAAGCTCTTATATACTGGTGGGTTATACTGAATGGTTAAAGTATAAAAATAGGAAGCCATCCTCAATCCATAATTATTAAGTTGGTTGAGAGTCAGGAGGGAGCAAGTTTTGTTGGCTCTGGCCCGTAGATATTGTAAATCAATGTTCACAAGCCATTGGACTACCCTAAATTGGGCGTCCTTAAGGCCATAGTTTCCCAAGGCATCCTCCGTAAAACCTAGCATATACAGTTTCTTCAGCAGCTCTTTCTCCCAGTGAGAAATATGGGAGTCCGCAAACACCAGGGAGACGTAGCTACCAGGAACTGCCAGAAAAAGCACCCGAAACCACCATTTAAAGTTGTTAATCCATGTCATACATTCCACCGATCGAATGCCCAGTTCCAGGTACATTGGGGCAAAACCAACACAATGGGGAAGACCCAGAAGTTTTCTAAGAAAAGCAGCCTGGGTTCTTTCAATGCAATCCTTGAAGCCCTGAATCCATATGGGAATACCATGAAGGGTTTGGGCCAACGTTTTGGCTTTGTAAATACGTAGGGCAGAAAAAAGGAACTGGCCACCCTGGGTATAAAAGAATCTTAAAATCTTCTGGTGACTATAGGAGGCCAGTTCAGCACCTGGGTTCAGTGTCTGATCCAGGCACCAGTGTTCTGAAACTGAACACCTAAATACTTAAAATGGAAAACCTGCTTAACAGCATTGCCACTGATATCCCAGTTATACAATTTCTGGGTTCTAGTAAACACTAATACTTTTGATTTGTCATAATTAATAGCCAAATGGTTTTCAGCACAGTAAGACCCAAATGCAGAAAGTAATCTTTTCAGTCCTGGCCTTGACAATGAAAGGAGAACCGCATAATCAGCATAAAGAAGAAGTGGGATTTTTGTAGTTGTCAGCTTCGGGGCGTGGGACTCAATATGTCTAATGTAACCAGTCAGGTCAAATAAACATATATTAAACAGGAGAGGAGCCAGAACACATCCCTGCCTTACTCCATTCTTAATCGGGATAGGATTAAAGAGTTCTCCCTGCAGACCATACCTGACCAGGCTGGAAGTCTGATTGTACAAGGATCTAATTAAGGACAACAAAGTCTGTCGATGGAACTTTTAAGTAGTTTTGACCACAACAGACCCCTAGGGACTGGGTCAAATGCTAACTTTAGGTCGATGAAAGCAGTGAAGAGTTTTCCACCTAGTATAGTAGTATATTTGTCGACCAGGTGCGCTAGGACAAAGCAGTGATCCAGTGTGACACAACCCGCTTTAAATCCAATTTGTTCAGCACCAATAATATTGGATTCCTCAACCCAAGTGAGGAGTCTGCGATGGAGAGTGTCCATGCGAGCCCTGAGGGCGAAAGGAACCCATCAGGCCTTGAGGCGAATGGGCGCTACCTTGGGGTCCAGATTTAGGGAGATTGGGGTGCCGGTATAGCACCCCAGGGTATCGGAAAAAACATCAGAAAACTCCGACAAGAGGGAATCCAGGGAGGAGGTAAGGCAGAGGGAATTTATCCCGGCTAATGTAAGACCAAAAGCCCTAAACCAGTCCAGCCCTAGTAGTGAAGCTAGGGGTGGCTGGACAACCACCAAAGGAAGGGAGCCCTGAAATTTGCGGAAGGAGACAGGGAAATGGCCACAACCCAGTATGGGGATGGGATGCCCCTTATAGTCGCGGATGAGGCAGTCAGCAAGGCCCAGCTGGCTAGCCTTGAGGGTCGGTATAAGTGACCTCAGGGTGGCCCAAGACATAATGGTGCAGGCGGATCCCGTGTCCAACTCCATCTTGCAGGTGTGGCCTGCGAGTAAGATGCGGAGATGCATCTTACCCTGGCCGCCATAGGAAGACACAGCTGCAAAATCGGTCTGCCAATCGGGCAGGGAAGGCTCAGGAGCGGAGACAGCGTAGCAGCTCATTCGGGCTGATGAAGAGGATCCTGGAAACTGGCGTCGACTAGCAGCAGGCTGAGGAGGAGGCGGAGGAGGAGGTGGGCGCCTCGGGTTTCGAGCGTCCCCTGAAGCAGAGCGGCAGATGTTTGAAATGTGGCCCTTCTTGCCACAACGGCGGCAGATGGCCATTCAGAACCGGCAGAAAGCTCTGGGATGGCGGCCGCCGCAACTGAGGCACATGCCGCCATCTCGAGGAGGCTGAGAACAGAGGCGGTCAATGGAGGACATGGCGTCCGCACACGGGTCGAGGGCCAACATCTGGTTGTGGACAGCGGAGTTTGGAAGCACTGGCATCGCAGATGGCGGGAAATGGCGGACGTCAGGTGTGAACTGCCCGGCCATCTCGTAAGCCCGGGCTTCGTCCACTGCTATCTTCATGGATAGCTCAGTGCGTGCCAGAATGTTTCTGTGAAGATTGATGTCGAGGAGCCCGTGAATGAATTGTTCGAGGAGGGCATACTCTAGATTGGCAAACTTGCAGTTGATGGCAGCTGCACGAAGTTCGGTGACATACTGCGCAATGGATTGGCCCTGCCTCTGAATACACCGCCGGAAGTATTGTTGGCGGGTATACTTGGAGGGCGAAGGCTCATAGTGGATTTTGAGCCACTCCATGAGAATGTCCAGACGCAAAGAATGTACCGGGGCCAGTGCAGCTAAAGCCCGGGTGGTGGTGAACATTTCGGGCCCGCAATAATGGAGGAAAGTACCTCGACGCCTCCCCTCAGGGAGCTCAGAGCGATTGTGAGCCATGAGGAAAACCTCGAATCTTTCTAAAAAAAGCATCCCATAATTCAGCCTCTGGCCTGAAAGCGACGAATACCGACGATGGAGCCAGGGCAGGGACGATGACTGCGTCCGAGTCGGTCATCCTCATCGCCAGTATTAAGTACAAGGCATGAGGTAAACAGCAACAGGTTTATTAATGGTTTTAAACATACAACAGAACATCAGGACTCGGACAGCGCTCGCTTGCCTGACAGCTCTTTATATACTAGAGCTGTCAGGTGGCTGACCAATAGGTGGCCGGCAATTCTCCCGCCAGCCGGAGGGCGCGTCAGGGCCAATCAGGATCTTGCGGCTCTGGCCCCTCCCGCCGGCTGGAACGGGAGAATGTAACAGAGCTAGTACCTGATTATACAAGTTGAGACACTCTGGAGATGATAAAAAGGAGTGAAACTTTCTTTCAGTATTGGGAGACCATTTGATCCTCCTTGTGTACGGGGCCACATAGGGATCTAATATCTGAGGGGCCCTAGGGAGATGTATATTTGAAAAAAGCTCAATAATTGTAACCAGGGGGTAGTGGTCACTCTCTGTAAGGTAGTCCACATAAAAAGCATGGACTGCCTCTCTTAAAGGTTGAGATACCAGCACAAAATCAATAACGCTACTCCCACGTAAGGAACGTAAGGAACTCCCACGTAAGGAACTCCCACGTAAGGAACTCCCACGTAAGTAAATTCACCAGCCAGATCACCCAGGGTACACCCATTAAGAATTATCTTGTTGTGTTGGGCTGCTAGAAGGGCTAACTGAATGCCAGCAAAATTTGTTAATTTGTCCTTAGAATGTCTGGCTGAAATCAGGTGACCTACGAGGGTTTCTTGGGGGGAGAGTGCCTCTATCGCTGAAGGGACTTGAGCTCCCAAATACATGGGATACATGGGAAAGAATTTGGGTAAGGAATGTGAAATTCACACAAGCCCAAAACCTGAGAGAAAATTTCTACAAGATGTTCTATAGATGGCATTTAGATCCTAAAAAATTG
This sequence comes from Thamnophis sirtalis, assembly GCF_051295495.1. Lineage (NCBI taxonomy): Eukaryota > Metazoa > Chordata > Lepidosauria > Squamata > Natricidae > Thamnophis > Thamnophis sirtalis. Next base: position 45,388,673 of record NW_028261390.1, on the reverse strand, counting down.
GCCTCGATGTATTCGAATTTTCAACCCAAATGTTGGAGATGTGGTTCTCTTGATGCTACATATTTTCATATATGGTGGACCTGCCAAAAGGTTAAGGCATTTTGGATAAAAATATGGTGGATTATACAAAATATTCTTAAAAAAAGGATAAAATTTACTCCTCAGTTATTTTTGTTAGGTATAATTACTGATTGTATAGTGGTAGAGGTTAATTTGATCTTGCATTTAATAACGGCAGTGAGACTGTTGGTGGCGCAATACTGGAAGAAGGAAGATTTGCCTACAATCCAAGAATGGACACTGAAAGTCACAAATTTAGCTGAGATGGCGAAAATATCTGCATATCTTAAAGACCATTCAAATGAGAGATACAAACGAGACTGGAAAAAATGGATCAATTATATACAAAATAAATATGGAACTAAGAAATTCCAGATAGCCTATGCTCAAGACTAGGAATGATTTGAACTGTTTATAGTTAATTTAGCAAGGAGGAGCTAAGTTCAATGAAAAGAGGTTATTAATTTCTTACTTTTATTTTTTATCAATATATCTTAGACTGTGGTTGTTAAATAGCTATACCGTGTACGGGTTCTGGGAAGTCAGGGGGGTAGGTTGTGGGGGTTCGGGGGGGAGGGTGGGGGGAACTATTCCAGGTTTGATTTAAAAGTAGTATGATTAAACATGTATATTGTCCTCTCTTACAACATGATATTGTCTATGTAATAATATACATGTGATTATATCTTATGGAAATGAAAATAAAATATTTTGAGTCTGATAAAATGCTATAGAAATAAATGAAAGTGTGAATTGCAAGGGAAAGAAATATTCAAGAGGAATTTGATAACAGAATTCCTAACATGAAGGCATCCTTTGTAGATGTTTATTGTATTGTGGTGTTAAAAAAAGATTTTATATAATTCTTTTGTTGGTAAAAAAATCAAGTTCTTTCCTGCCGAGAATGCCCACACTCTTCACTTAGACTTTACGACGAATATTTCTTCACATTAGGACCCCAAATAAATAAAAAGAACTGAGAATACGCCCCTGCAGACACACAAACACATGTTGGTTTCAGAAACTCTGGCCTCACATTTAGCATAAAAATAACCTTTTGATTTCTGCCAGAAGGAAATTCAGAAGATGGTTCCAATTGCCAAGAGAAAGAAAGGGAAAGGAAAACTGTTTAAAGCAGATGTTGAAAACCTAATCCAAACCTGTCAGCTGATCAAACTGTCTTGTGCAAATGTACAATAAACTTTAGCAGTTAACCAGAATAGCATTACACCAGAACTAGGAGAAAGAATTCTTGGGAGTCCATCTTAGTGAAGATCTCACCTGGAAAAATAATACGATCCAGGTGGCCAGGAAGGCTCAACGGAGATTCCATTTCCACAAGATGTTGTGGAAAAACAAGGTGGAACAACCACTGATGACCTCCTTCTACCAGTGTACAATAGAAAGCGATCTCACATATTGTGTTATGGTATGGTATGTTGGTCTGACAGCCCTGGATAGAAAGACACTACAAAGGATGATGAGTACAGCACAAATTATGATGGACTGTTCCCTGACCTCACTAGATGAAATGGCTAGGGCTCAATTTCTCAATAGGGTGAGGAAAATCCTGAGGGATGATTCACACCCTGGTCAGCACTTCTTTACTCTCCTACCATTGGGCAGAAGATAAAGAAGTATAGCCAGTTGAATGAACAGGCTGAAAAATAGCTCCATCCGTGGGTTGTCAGACTTCTGAATGCAACACAACACCATAACTATTTATTACAATAGACTTTCAGGACCAGCACAACTTGTACCATGTCTGCACTGATGCAATATAATATAATGTAATGTTATGCACATATATGTACATAGGATTATTATTTTCTGTTAGTATGATGTATTGAGTTAGGATTTTTCTTTCTTTCACTTAGGAGTTACTGAGATGTATTTTGTGTATGAGGGGGCTGCACTAAGCGAGACTCATCCAATCTACTGTAATTGTACACATGTTGAGCATTGTCAATAAAGGTTTGAATCAGTGGTGGGTTTCAAAAAGTTTTGGAACCTACTCTATGGGTGTGGCCTCCTTTGTGGGAGTGGCTTGCTGGCCATGTGACTGAGTGGGGGTAGCTTGCCAGCCATGTGACCAGGTGGGAGTGACTTGCCGGTCATGTGACTGGATGGGAGTGGCTTGGCAGTCATGGGACCGGATGGGAGTGGCCAGGACGATGTTACTGAATTATTTGCCCCAATGGATGATTTACAAAAAGAAGATATAAAAAAGCAATAGAGAGCCAAGCAGGAAAAAAGGTAAGTAGGTTGAGATAGGGTTCTTAGAGGCGAGTGGGGCAATTGGTGAGCCAGCCAATCAGTGAGCGGAGGGTGGGGCTAGGATAGTGCGGACGGGCAGGGGGAGCAAGCAATTGAGTGGCTTCCAGGTGGGCAGGGGCGAGCGAGCAAGCGAACTACAGGGCTGGGGCAGGCGTTCCGGAACTTACTTCCGGGTCTGATGACCAACCGGTTCACAAGAACCAGTGCGGACTGGCAGCAACCCACCACTGGTTTGAATTGAACTGTGAAAGAATCAAGAATCTAACTCTGAAGTGCCATGAATCTGATGATACTATTTTAGCACAAACAAAAATAAATAGCATGATAGTTTGCAAAGGAACAGAAACAAATGTTTACTACCTCCACCCCCACTCCCAAGACGAATATTAGTCAATCAAATTTCTGATTACCAAGTCTTACTTGGTATTGAAAAAGCCTGCTTGGAACATGCTAGGAGAGTGTTTATATATGTTGATAAAAGTGTTGACCCCTTAGTGGCAGATCCTAATACTATCTAGAAGAAAAAAAGGATTTGCAAATTGCAGCTCATTCACAGAACATCTGCTTTTTATGAAAAATATAAGAGCCAATTCCTAGCATATCCAGTTTGTCAAGATTTGACACTTAAACAACTGTTGTTAGAATAGTAATACCCAGTCCAAAGCATATGAATTCATGCAGTCTCTAAAAGCCTCAGAAATAGTTCTCCAAATTCCTCCAAAGTCTTAGATGAACTGTAATTTATTAAGTACACATGGAACAGTCAAATTAACAATGCTGAATTGATTAATTTACATTATTTTCAAATATACATTTAACTAAATCAATTTTAATTTTTGTCCCAACCATTTTCTTCTTTGAACAGCTTTTGAAGAGCTTCCATATCCAGGAAAAGTTTTGCATAGTTTTGGTGTGGAAAATATAATGGTACTGTAGATGAACAGATGGACTTTATATAGAAAAGCTTTATAAATCACTACTTGCAATTTATCACCTAAAATGTATTATTCTTTAAATGATTTCTTTAAATGTTTCCATCCTAATTTAAGGACATTGTAAATCACAGATTCAGAGTCTTTATAGACATGGAACTGGTTGCACACTTCTTTACAGTAAAAAAATAATTATTTCCCTCCTCCAAATATACTACATGATGTTGGATTAAACCAATGCCTTGAAGGCAGAATAAACTGTGCATAATAGGACTATGTGAAGCTTTGCTTTGGAGATTTCAATTAAAATAGATTCAATCAGATCAATCAGATTGGACAGTAGTAGCTGTCCTTTGTGCTATAATCATGAATTTGTAGGAAAGGAAAATTGTCCATCTGTAATCCTTGCCTTGAGGAGGCAGCACACATAAACTGATAGAATCAGTTGCTCTATGTTTACTTTGGTTTTCATGGTAGCAAGTCACCAGTTACTGTAACTCTTTTCTTTGCTGTTTGCAGGCTGCAGCCATGTGCCCTTCAATGTCTCCAAACTTTCTTTTCCCTGTATTCTGTAGAATCTGTGTTTTTTCCATTGAAACACAGCTTATTCCTTTGTCTTTGTAATGGAGCAATTCTGTCATTAGGCATTGTAGCTTGCCATTTTTGTAGATCTGGTAAGTATTAAACTTTTTTGCCTAGGTACTTTCCAATCTTTTCCCCCCATGGATTATCACAGTTTTGTATTTGCTGCTAATATATTCCAATTTATTTTAAGACAGAAACATAACATGCCATAAATGTTAAGGTCAGGACTGCAGATTATGGCTCCTTTATCTTCACTTTTGTTACTTAAGTTATCAATAAAAGGGTTAGTGGGAAAATTTGTTAATGGTTTCCCTTAAATTTACCACTGAATATCACTGACAAATTCTGTCCATCGTTGTGTATTCAATGCCTTCCTTATTTTACTCTTATACCTGCTTATATCTGCTTATTCAACTAATTAGTCAGTCTTCACCTATAATATGTTGAAATGGTCCAGTCCATTGCTAACTATTTGAGCATTAGTTATACCAGCTGCTTGAAATTATGGTTTAACAACATCTGGAAAGTTATTAGCACTCATGGCATATTTCTATTGAAAGCTTTTACAATAGTTTATTACTACAGTATATGAATACAGCTTATTTTTCTTAAACTGTACATTGATTGGTTCCAAACAAAGAATCATCAGAGACACCACTGAGTACATACATATACATTTACTTCAATGGTGGGTTGCTAACCAGTTTACTACCAGTTTGCATGTGCTTGTGTGCATGCTTGCATCGGCATGCAACACTTTTACACATGCACAGAAGCGTTCGGGCAGGTGGACAGAGCCTCCTGCTGCCGCCACTACTGGTTCAGCCAAACCGGGCCAAACCAGGAGCAACCCACCTCCAAATTACTTACATAACCTTCCGAAGTCTCTGAAGACTTCTGTGGAACTTTATGCATCATAGTCAGTGTTAATTTTTATGTTCACTCATTAGTGGAGGTTGTCATGCATAAAGCTGGTAAGAGAAGAAACAGCAATTTCAATGCTTGCAAGAATAGTTATGCCAATCGATCCTAACAGCTTCCCATGGACTTTAAGAGAATGGTTAAATAACCATCAACTAAGAAAGGCAGGATGAATAAGTCTAACCTGAAGTACAGACCTATTTTTAGACTTTAATTGGTCGATTATGTAATAAGCAGAACTTCTGTGCTTATATGGCTTCATTCTGTCTGTATTAATAAAACTAATCTGCCTCTGTCATGACTATGAATCTTCTTCCAAGAAGCACATTCCTGAATGTAGGTTAAGAGTCTGAAGAGTAAATATCTGCATGGCCTAAAATATGATAGAGTTTAAATTTAGTAATATCTGGAGACTTGTGTCATGATGTAAGCTTTGTCTCTTTGGTTGTGCATGCCATATTACAATGTGTGCCAAAAAAAGGATGGGTGGGTACCTATATCATTCTGATCTTCTACCACACCACAGGATGCATCTGAAGTCCAACTAGAAGTTCTAAATGATCCTCTATGATGTTGGCTGTACAACTCCTTACTCCATAGGACTTTATGGTATGTTCAAATGATATGTAAAAGGATCTTCTATGTTTTCATGTTGAAGCTTGTTAACATATGCTGAATTAAATAATAAAATATCTGGTATATATTCTGAATACATGTACTGTATTCTATGATGGCACTAGATGTAGGAACTTCATCTGTTGATATAGTTAATATCATTACTAAGCTATTACAATTATAGTAATTCAGAACAAATCTGAATCTATTCTCTTTCTAAAAAATGTTATTTAATGCTATGCTTTCTGTAGTTAATTAAATTCACTTGTTGCTGTTTAATTTCTGTTACTTTTGACAGCATACAAAATTATTAGTGTAATGGTAGAAACCTTAGGGATGCCTACCTTGGGCCACCCCACTGCTGAAATTCCATGATCTGCTTCCTTTCCTTGAGGTCCTCACAGCTATCTCCATCCCTCACAATGAAGAGAGGAGCTTCTTTGCCTTGTTTGAAACCTAACTTGGAAGGCAAAACTCCTCTTCCTCATTCCTCTGCATTGCCCTTTTAACACTTAACCCTTCATTGTCTGTTCTCTGTCTCACTGCTCTTGTTCATCCCCCTTCCTTTTAAAACTTTTTTCACAAGGAAATATAAAAACTGCAAAGCACAAATGGTGGCTCCTTTTCCTGTTTTGAGTTAAAGAGACCATGCAGAAAGAGAGAACTTTGGGGAAATGCTGCTTTGCCAAGGTCAGTTTGCAAATGGCTGCTCCATGTAGGCCAGTAAGAATGGCCTACAGTATAATACTGATCTCTGGAAGACAAACAAGACATTGTGCTGAGTGGAACAGGGGGGCAAAGCAGACCCAGTCTCCCAAGAACATGGCAGGGCAAGGAGAGGGGAAAAGAGATAGATGGACGTGCTTCGTCATTTCTGCAAAGTTATGAAGCTGACCGGTAATTCATAAGTGTGAACGACCAGATAACTTTTGTAAAATTCTTATCTTTGAATCATGGTTGTACATAGCTTTTGGATAGTCTGTTGTAACTCTGAACTGTCACTAAATGATCTGTCATACCTCAAGGATTACCTGTATTGTGCTAATTTTCTAGTCGTGGGTGACATTCTTTTTATTTTTTAAATGCATGTAAATGTTTAATATCTGCCATACTGTCTATGTACATATCATAAGAAAACAAAACCAAGCATAATCCACTACTCATAAATAGTTTCAATTTATATTGGTGAAATTAATACACTAATCTTAAAATAGTTTTAATTTAATTTATATTGGTGAAACTATCTTGAAACCCAATACATGAGCTGAAAAGAGACGTTGTATTGCTTAAAGCTGTTAGCAAAGCATTTATATTTATCTGTTTAGTTCAGTCTCTTCTGATTTATGAAAAAAATGCAGGAAAACTGGAAAATAGAGGCCTCTCTTTGCCTTACGAAATGTGCATTAATTTAGTCAGCTGCTTCATCAATTGTATTATAATGTTTGCAGCCATGTTTGTAGGGATTAATGACTAATGAGAAGTATTAATAGCCCTGGGTAAATATGAAAGCTGTTAATCCAACTAGTAATGATTTCACTGAAAAATGTAGTGAAATGAAATTATTATTGGTCTTATGGCAAGGACTTCATTTAAAATTGCTCTCCTGTTTCATTTTTCTGTTTTGCTTTTGGCAACATATGGACATTGTTGCTTTCATTAGGCATTTGTATAATAACACAGATTTGCAATTTACAGCTTTAACATTTTGAATATTTAAATCTTTATTTTCATTATTTGCAGACACATGGACGTTTATCCGTCCCAACCCAGGTCTTTAGGCTAGGCATCTCCTCCTGTGCCTGGGTGTAGTTCAACATTTCATAGAGCTGATTCTTTAGATTGTAATAACAGCTGACAGCTCTTTTTAGTAACGGAGAAAATAAAATGATCATGGTCAAGTGGATCCGTGGTAACCAATATCAAACAAGATAGGCATTATCTTCAATTTATTGTACCTTATAAGTCTGCAGAAGCTGTTTTTCTCTAGTTTTTAAAAGTTAATCTAATAACAACAGAATATCTTAGGGTAAACTATTTCCATTCCTACTTGACCTCTCCCAAAATGTCCTAAAGTGCTATTTTGGAGAGAAGTGAGGATGGTGGTGAGATGTGTAACAGTGCTTATCTGAATGGTAGGCTGGATTAACCTTGGGAGATGGACGAATGGGAGACATGCTGCCTAACAATCAGATAAGAGGGGAGGAACCTTCAGCTACACAATGGGCAAAGAAAGAAACTCAGAATGGATCCAACTTAATCAGATTGTAAAAAGAGACAGCGGGAGATCCATACTTTCAGACTTTCAAGATTCTGTTAATGTGGCTCTACAATAAATCAAATTAGTTCATCTGGTTGTGGCTTTTGTTTGGTCTACCTGGAAGGGCTGATATTATAACCCAGAGCTTTCCTGGCCTCACAGCATGTTAAAAAAGACATTTCTCTCCCTTTCCACAGAAAACAAATAGCATTGAAAAAATAATGTTATTTGTCATTTGAGGAATTTTCCTATTCTTATCTCTAATTTTTAAATACACATGGATATGCATGCACAAAATATTTAATTTTCCTTTTTATATATTAGAGTTATATTATTTTATTAGACAATCTATTATATTTAGATGATCATTGTGGTCAAAATCTCAAGGGGGCATACCTAGCAATTATTTTAGTGATGGAGAATCTTTTTGAGTGCCCAAAGCAGAATGTGCGTCCATGTGTACACACACAATATAGTGTATATAAAGTGAAAGCCAGTTTTGTATAGTGATTAAGACGCTGGGCTAAAAAGCAAGAAACGGTGAGTTCAAGTCTTGCCTTAGCCAGTTGGGTGTCCTTGGGTCAATTATTCTTGCTCAATTCATCTTACAGGGAAAAATAGAAGGAGGAATATGTGTTGGATATGTTTTGGTTATTTGTAAATATCATAAGTGGAATATTAAATAAATAAAATAAATAAACATTTATCAAAATCCAAGGATCAATTTCAAGTGAGAAAGTTTTGGAACCATTTCCTTGATGTTTGCATACCTGGAAGCATTCATTGTCTTGAAAGCAACTATCTGTATATATGAATTATATTTTTTTCAGAGAATTGAATTATTTTCCCTTTGGGACTGAAATCTAATCTCTCACAAGCATTTTTGCTTCTTAACAATTGATAAAATATTGAATTATCTTGTGAACGGAAAAGAAGAGTTATTTGGTCAACAGTAGCATGTTTAATAATATCAGGACCCAGAATATAATCTAACAGATTTCTGGTGTCCTGTAATTCAATACATTCAATTTTATAACTTCTGAGCCAAGGGCTGTTAGCAACCCATCCATTACTACTCATGGCCATGCTTGTTTTCATTATACACATAGGTTCAGATGCAATCTGCAAGAAAAAACCCTCACCCCTCATAGAGATATACACAAGAAGACAAAAATAATGTGTTCTGATTTTTTAGGATTTTAGAGGAAGACAAGGTAGCAAAAATGTTCCCATATCTTAGAAGAAGTTGCTATACTTGGGTGATAAATGGAACCAGTATCTTCTTCTAGTCTCACTGAAAGCAGTGAAACTGAATACATAACACCATTTTTCAATGCTAACAAACTACTGAAAAACCAGGCTTTAAATGCATTCCTGGCTATCTTATATTTGTGCTTATCTAACCCAACAACCTTTAGACCATTCACTACAGTCTATTTCCTTTCTTATTTTTTTTACAGAAGTATTTCTTCCTTATCTTACAAGTAGATTTTAAATATCATTTGGGAAATATAACACATTCAAGTCTATAGAAACTGAATACTAACCTAGGATAAAAGAAGCAATTTAGACAGCAAAGGTTAATTCTCATGCCCAGACTTCACTTGTTCATTCAATATTTAATCACAGTTAAACATTTTATGAAATTGTCTGTATGAAATAAGAAGTAAGTGAACATTCTGTACTATAATGGCCTTTTTACAATCCTGATTGTTCTGTTTTCAAGAATGAAAACCATTCCGTATTTAGTTAGAAAAAAAATACCCATGGAATTTAAAAGGAATGACTTTCAAGTTTACTATATAGCTGGATAACTATACTATATCTTTACTTCTGTGGCTGATTGCTGAACATTTGCAATCGCGAATTGATTGAGATACAGACCAATTTGTCAGTCAGGTATACTATTAATGATTGTATAGTTTTATCATGGTAGTTGCCAAAGGAAGAAGAAGGGACACAACAGTCAAAACAACCATTGAATTATTTTCTTTTAGAAACCACCAAACATTAAAAAAAATTCTTCACAAGAAATCCCAAAAGGAAAAGGATGCTTTTTCCATACAAAACAATAACAATAGTCTTTGAAAGAAATGAATGTAGGGTTGAAATCAAATCTAGACGTTTCTATTATCAATCTCATAGATGCAGAAAAATCCATATTTGAAATTAGCCTTTAGCATGGCACAGATTAATTGAAGTTGTAAGTGCTGCAGTTTACTAAACTTCACCTGTCATGATTTATTTGTTTGGTTATTGTATCCATTGAGACCGAATGCCATTATGTTTTTATATATCAGATAACAGAAAGACCTACTCTACACAATACCAGGCAACAATGGTAAAGACATTAGGACCATTTTGGAAAACAGTAATATTAACATATTGTACAAAACATCCAGTTAGATAAATTAAATTCACTCTACAATATGCTTAGTAGAAAAGAACTAACTTCTTTAAAAAAAAAAAAGTCCTCGCTCTTTGGAATGAGCAAGAGATTAGCTTGTCTCATCCTCTACAAAATTGCTTGTACCATCCATTCTTGGAAATGTGCCAGATTTAAAAAAAAAACTTATAAGGTGTTGCCCTGAACTGTTGGAAAGCATCACTCAAGAGGCTTGTGATTCCAAATACAAATTTCAGATGCCAAATGTTTGCAGTTTTCTATTTAAATTGGGTGTTTATTCGTTTACCTGTATAAAATAACTGTAACTCCCACTAATTAATCATATTATGTTTAAAACAAACAAACATGCTGTTAACTATGCTGATTACCCATCACTTAGCAAGGCTAACCTGATGCTAATCTTCTTCTAATCTTCATTTTTATCAATTACCTTTTATAACTGCCAATTATAAATCACTCCTAGCAAACATAAAACCTACACTTGCCTTCCCAATACAGTACAGGAAAAGCACACAGGACAGGCATAGTAGGAAGCAAAGAAAAGTATATAACAATACAGATTGGACCCACATACTTGTGGCAAGCAAAAGAATGCAAGTAAGTAAGGGTACAACTTGTGTCATAAAAACACTGAATGTTTTTCATCCTTATGACATAATCTCTCTTTGCTGTGAAGGTCTAGTTTCTTGCCCGAAGCAACAAATAATGTGGAAACTTTTATATCATATATAACACAACTGGATTGACAATACTTTTTGAAGCTGGACCACACAATAGCATTCACTGTTGTATCTATAGGCATACAGACCTGTTTCCAACCTCTGCTTTTGCCTAATTTCTGTCATAATGAACAGAATGACACCCTATACATTCTGCTACATTATATTGTATAGCTTTTCCTGGGTTTTTATTTCTCAGTAACTTTAAAAAGTGTTACATTAATGTTAAAACTTTTCTTTTAAAAAAAATCTTGTTGTTTTATAAGAATCCGATTAAGAAATCTTAATCCAAATCAGTCATCATTACTTTGATGAATTTGAATATGTTGGCATATCAGTAAATCACAAGACTGTCTCTACTTCTCCCTCTCTTTCTCAGAATCCCTTTATTTATTTTTCTTTTTATTCGCTCAGTTAGATTTAGGCATCACACAACTCCAAAATGATTTAGGCGTTACCGAATTTAAAACAAAGCACCAAAGCAGAACATATAAAATACAGCATAAAGCACGGAAGATCAGCATTTGTACAAGCAGCACCCAGGTTTACATTTAACAAGGGAACTCTACCCCAAGGCCAAGTTTTCAAGAACCTCAAGGATACTGTCAGAATGGGAGTCACATAATCTCTGAGGAGTGTTATGAAAGAGAAGGCACAATTCCTGGATCCTGACAGCTGGCATTGTTTAATCGAGGACCTGTAGCACATTAACACTATAAATGCTTACTAGATCAGTAGACCATGGCAGAAAGGGGGTCTTTCAGATAAATGCTCTATGCTATGTAAGTCTTTACAGATGATAAGCAGAACAATGAATTGCACCTTGAAATACACCAGTAATCATGCAGTGGTATCACATGGACTTATTGTTGAATTTCAATACTCGGCATATCACTGCACTCTGAACCAGTTAAATGTCTAGATGGTGTTAAAGGGCAGTCCCATGTATAGAATATTGCAGTTGTCAAGTCATTAGGTGATTAGGGCAAGAGTGATGATCTGAAGGGACTCACAATCTAGCATTGACTGCAACAGGTGCACAAGATAAAGTTCTGCAAAGGCCATCTTGCCAGAGCTGTCACCTCTTCAAGCAGGAACAGTGAGTCCAAGACAACTCTCAGGATTAAGGACAAATCTTGAATAGGGAAGTATAATCCTATTCAAGATTAAAGATAAAAAATCTAATGAGTTATAGTTTTCACAGCCATACTATTTTGACAGGATTAAATTAGTTGGTTTTGCCCATGCTAAGTCTCCAGGCACCAGGGCAGGACTTCATAGGAATGATTTTGCAGTTAATATACCATACAGAGGGAGGAAGGGAGGGAGGGAGGGAGGGAGGGAGAGCGAGAGCGAGAGCGAGAGCGAGAGAGAGAGAGAGAGAGAGAGAGAGAGAGAGAGAGAGAGAAACAGAGACAGAGACAGACACAGACACAGAAAATTTAAAAAGGAGTGGATTCTGAGTTTTCCTAACTGATCCTGGAATTGGTGAAAAAATTCCCAAACCAATCTAATTTCAATGTTTGACTGTGACTTCACTGGGCTGTAACTCTTTGGACTTTTTGAAGCAAGAGTGATAATTAGAATCAGCTTAATGTTATTAATTTACTCAGTATATAATATATAATGAAGAAGGTGGTGATGGTTATGATAATGAAAATCACATAATTGTATTGAACAAGATTTCTAAAAGATGCGACTGATTATGAAACATTTTTTTCCACAAGTGATTTTCAAACCACAGAAAACCAGGAAAGATATTCCAGACTTTGGATAAAACAGATTCATTCCAGACTTGCAGCAGTATTTTTTTCCATAAGGGCTACTTTGGAACATGTAATAAAATTGTAGTATTTATAAATACTGAAAGATCAAATCCATTATTTTCTTTCCTGAATTTGTCACCATCTTTTGTATTTAATCATTGAATAGAGGAAGAGAAGCAGACTTAATCTATCAGCTTTCCTGAAAGTTAAATAACATCAAGTTCTTTCTTTTCCTGAACTGTACTCATATAAAAGCTAATATTAACTATTTTTTGGGGAAAACTCCTAAAATACCATGGACAGCTAAGGAAACAAACCAGTGGATTATTGAAGAAATCAACCCTGACGTTTTACTTGAGGCAAAAATGACCAGGCTCAAATTATTCTACTTTAGACATATTATCACCCAATGTGTTATTAAAAGTTCTAATGCTGGGAGATGATGGTAAGGAGCCTGGAAGGGAGAAGAAATCAAGTATGGAGTTAGTATGGAGTCCTGCACAACCACAAAAGGTCTAGATACAACTTTCCTTGTTAAATTCTTTGGAGCCTTACCTAAATGTTCTAAACTGCCAGACTGAAGAGATTTCTTTTTTTCTTTTTGCAAGAATTTTTTATTTTTATTAAACAAACAGCACAAAAAAATTCATCATCTTACATTACATCTTATAGAAAGTGTGTCAATTGGTTACAATTAGCTTTCATGAATCTCTTCCACAGTCAATATTCATATCAAATGTCAAAGATTCTTAATGAGTCTTACTATCAACATAGCATAGTTCTCATTTGACTGAAATTGTTTTAGTGTCCTTTTGCCTAAAATAATCCATAGTTAAAAACACAACTACCTGATGGCATTTCATTAGTTATTACAAAATCATCCAATAGCCTTAAACCTTTATAACATATTCTAAATAAAGATTAGTTGACAAACTTTCTAATCCCTTTTTCCCCCCAAGTCACTGTTTACAATTTGTGTCTTGGTTCCTTTTGTTATGGTAGTACATATATGTATCATTAACTGTATCCCTTATCCTTACCATTCCATTATTAATTGTTATAATTAATATTGGTTAACAAAAAACCCTTTACTGTTTATATCCATTTTCTTCTCATCAAACCAACATATATACGTACCTTATTACCCTAGTAAATTATTTATTTAACATAACAATCTATAAGTTACTAATTTGCTACTTACTAATTATAACACTTAGTTAATTTTTTGTTATCTACTTTCATATATCCAATAACATTACACCTTTAAAACATATACAAAATAAGAATTAATTAACAAAATTTCTAAGCCTTTTTTTCCAAGTCATTCTTTACAATTTATATCCAAATTCCTTATATTAAACCAGTACATATATATGTCATTAACTGTATCTCTTATCATTTCATTATTATTGTTATCATTAATATTTGTTAACAAAATCATTATTACTTATATCCAACTTCCTCACCTCCAGCCAACATAGAAATGTACCTTGTTACCATTATCAACTATTTATTTAACAAAGCAATCTAAAAATTACTAAATTCCTACTTACTAATCATCAAACCTAGCTATTTTTTATTATCAACTTTCATATACCAACCTGTATCCTTTTAGAAGGCATATAATTTTATTTCTTTTGCCATTTGTGGAGTTAATCTTCTGTTTATTTCCTTGGTAAAGTTTTTACGGACATCTCTCCGCACCTTGTTGCTTGTTGCATCTCTCAGGTAATCTTGGCATCCTTTTGCTACTTTAATTAATTTATCTTTGATTATCAATCATGCTTCTGATAAGATTTTTCTTTTTAAAACCATCATTTTTTCTCTTTTTTCTTCTTTTGTGCCTTGAGATTTGGGTAGAGCTCCAGTCCATCAAATTCCCCTTTCCATACTCCCATTTTTTCGCTTTCAACCACTTTTACTCCACAAATCAAATCATTAGTTTTCTTATCTTTGTATTAGTTTTTCTCTTCAATTTTGGGGGCTCCATTTCCATCATTTTTTTCTAATATAAACTCTATCTTCTTCTCAATTCTCCCATAACATTTGAATTGCATCCCAAATCTTTTGCAAAGTTAAAGTTTCCTCTTCTGAAAATGGATCCATGTTTCCAAATTGTAAATTACTGCCACTCTAGCTTTCAAGACTTTTAAAAAATATATTTGCAATCTTATGTTGTCTCAGGTTTAGGGGAAACAAAGTTCTTAAATGGAGTTTAATAGCAAATAATAGAAGGTTTTTGTTAGAGTAGAGAGGGAGATTGTAATCCTTATGTTAAAAAATAAAACAAGAAAAAGTCGAAGAAGAAAAACCGGTCCATTCACTTTAAGAAAAGGAGAGGGGAAAAAAAGTTTTGAGCACTTCAATCCACAAAGTGTAATTACAAAAAAAAAAGCACACAAACCAAAACAATCCAATAGAGATCAATTCCGCCGCTTACTTCTTCTGCTTAAGGATTTGATTTAGCATAAAAAAGAAGTACTTTTGGGCAATCTTTTTCAAAACAGAAAGGATTCACCAGATGATCACACTTTCTCTTTCCATTTCCTTCCATTCCATAGCTGTCCCAACTTCATCAGCCTAGGCTGCCTTTTGTCGCCAGCTTGAAGGCCTTCTCTTGGATCTATCAGGGACTTGTGGGGTCCCTGAAATCAGCAAGACGTGGTCTTCCTGTTCACCACCTCTTCAGGACGGTTTAGGTTTGATTGGACCACCCAATGGCAAAAGTATTGGCGGCAGTCTCAGAGCATCGAGACCGCATGTCCGTACCATTGGGACATTGGTTTCTCCTCCCAGACTGAAGAGGTTTCTGTATTATAGCTAGAACTGACTTTTTTTATCATGCCTGGCAGAGATGAAAGGAAATCATCATCCTCATAATCCTAAAGGGGATTTTCAAAAGGCAACTGAACTTTTTTTTTTTGGGGGGGGGGGTTCCTTGAAAATATTTTATTTGACATCCAAGAAGCGTCTTCAGTTCTGACTGAGTGGTGGGGAATAGAAGGGTTCATATTATTTGCAGTCATCATTTCATTAGAATTCTGAAGGTCAGTTGTTAGCTCTCTGAGAGTCATTGAGACCACTTGGGGATTTATCCCCAGGGTCACCTGAACCAGAGTGTAAATGGGTGCAGAACCTTCCTGGAACTGCTGAAAGGTGAAAAGCATCTTTGGAAAAACCATGATCTAGATAATTGAGAATTTCCATAGACATCATCACTATCATCAACTATCATGCAATACTTGCTTAGAATTCAAAAAATAAAGAAGTTCTAATCAATATTGTGGTCTAAAGCAGATGCCGCTGAGATTTTTAATAAGTAAAATCAATTATTAACTCATCAGCATTAGGTCCAGGTGCAATTTATCAATTTTTGTTTCTATAGCATTTATTTTTGCAAAGACATATTTATAGTTTAAGATGAATAATTATTATTAATAAAAAATTTCCATGTGCTTTTCACTAGACTAATAGTTCAAGAAGATCACATGATGTTGCACTAATAAGATAAGTTGACCAGACGTCCCGATTTTGGCAGGACAGTCATGATTCTAACAATTTATCCTGTATCCTGGGGCGTTTTAAAAAAGTCCCAATTTTCTGGCTTCATGTTGAAAGCGCAGTGGATTTGCTTAAGAAATCCTAACTGGGGCAAGACAAAAGACACTCTGTCTAACCCTCTCTATATCTCAGTACTTTCATTGAAGATATTAAAATGTTAAAGCAAGAAAACGGACCCCCCCGCCTTTTACTTACTTTTATAAGAAAAGATGACCCAGTACCATAGAGCTCCAGGAAATACTTTGGCTAGAGAGGCAGCAACTGTTCCTTCCTGGATTTCCCAGAGGGGAGGGGCACGGAGGTTGGAGGTCGGCTTGTGTGGGGAAATGATGGCAAGGTTTCTTTGAAAAATATTTCCCTGGGACTAATTTCACCATTTTGATTTGCTCAGTTCGTTGTATTAACATCTACATCATTCTGGATTGACTTGGAGTGCCAGCCTGCTGGTAAGTGAGCCAGGTTTTTTTCTTTTATTTTTTTAATGTATTTTAAAATAATATTTTATTTATTGTGCATAGGATTTTTTAAAATAGTTTTATTCTGTGTGGATTCTTTTTTTAAATTGTCAGACAATTTAAAAAAAAGATTGTATCCAAAATAAATTGAAATAAACCATTTTAAAAATTCTATGCACAATACTTTGAAATATATTGTGCAAAGAATTTTTAAAAATAGTTTTACTTTAATTTATTCTGTGTGGAATAGTTTGAAATGTTTTACTTCAATTTATTTTGTGTGGATTCTTTTTTTAAATTGTCTTAGACTATTTTAAAAAAGATTCTATCTAAAATACAAAATACCAGCTGCAGTTATTCACTTAAGAACTGTGGCAAGAAAGCTGGTATAATTTTAGTGACCAAAGTTACAGTGGCATGGAAACAAGTGACTGATGATCATTTTTCACACTTAGCAACCATTTTCACACTTAGCGACCATTGCAGCATCCTCATGGTCACGCGATCAAAATTTTGATGTTTGGCAACAGATTCATATTTATGATGGTTTCAGTGTCCTGGGGGTCATGTAATCGCCTTTTGTGACCTTTTGACAAAGTTCAATGGGGAAACCAGATTCACTTATGTTACTAACTTATCAGCTGCAGTTATTCACTTAAGAACTGTGGCAAGAAAGGTGGTATAATGGGCTTAGTGACCAAAGTTACAATGGCATTGAAAAAAGTGACTGATGACCATTTTTCACACTTAGCAGCATCCTCATGGTCACGTGATCAAAATTTTGATGTTTGGCAACAGATTCGTATTTATGATGGTTTCAGTCTCCTGGGGTCATGTAATTTTTGTTGCTCCATATAAAATTTTTATTCAAGCCCCCCCCCTCCCCGGGTCAATGGTGTCCCTCTTTACCAATCTGAAAATCTGGTCACCTTATAATAAGAGCAATAGCACTTAGACTAATATACTGCTCTATAGTGCTTTACAACATTCTCTAAGCAGTTTATAAAGACAGTATGTTGCTCCCAACAATCTGGGTTCTCCTTGTACTGACCTCAGAAGGATGAAAGGCTGAGTCAACCTTGAGCCAGTCAGGATCCCTAATCCTAACAAACTTGCAGGGGGCAGAGTTAGCCTGCAATACTGCATTCTAACCACTGAGCCACCATGGCTCTTAATACAACTAAACAGGCTTGGTTTGGTCTCCTAATGGCTGGCTTGAAGCACTTAGAAAAAGACTCTGGATTTTTTAGAATGAAATATCCATATGGCTTTGGAGAAAATGACATCTGTTTAGCTAAAGGAAAATTTATTAAAAACTTATAAAATGCTATTAACTCTGTTGGGGAGTACTAATATTAGAGGGAGACTTAGTTGGAAATGAGAAATATTGTTGCTTGAAGAACAACTGTCTATATAACTAGTTGTCTTAGAATCCTAGAAGATATAACTTATGCATATACTTGTTTCACTGCGCTTTTTGTATTTGTAAATAAAGCAGATAATATAAAGATTATATAAAGACAAAAATAACATATATGTGGTAGTATTTTCTAATCCAGAAAGAAAAACATTCCCACTCTTTAAAATGTCTTCCACTGAATTGCGGAGGGCTAACAACATTAAGAAAATTAGAACTAACTCATTATATGGCATCTTTCCCATCGATACATTCTGTGTGACACAATAGATGTAATTTCATATAAAGGGAAGCTGTAATACTGTTGAACTGTTAACAGGCTAATAGCATTTTTAATGATGATCAGATAATAAGACTCAGTGACATTTTCTCTAAATGTAGCTTCCTGTTGTGGTTTTATGTAAATCATTAGTTATGAATTGAAGAGCTAAATGGCAATAGCCAAGCATTTTGTAAAAGTTAAATGTTAAGTTATTTCCATCTACTTGGTCCTCATTAATATAGATGAAATGATTTATGAGAGAAAGTAAAAAAAAGTGTAACTATAAAGTTATGGTTTGAATTGCACTTTAATTGGACAATATTTCCTATTTACAATAAAAAGTTGAATCAATGTTTGAGGTGTTAAGAAGATCAGCATGTTCTGCTTTTAGGATCTTATCAATAATGCATGCTAGGATCAGAATCTGATTGGGGACATCCTTTGCTGCTATTGCAGCAGCTCTCTAAAACTGAATCTGAATCATATCCTATATAGTTTAGCTTTGGGACACAAACAAATAAGTTTGCTTTATACCAGCTTCATTGCAGACAAGCAAAATAATCAGTCTTTGTAAGGACTTGGAATCATGGGCAAAATTTATTCATTGGAAAAGGGGACTAAAATAAATCATGCATTTATTACTATCACATTTGCCAGCATTAATTTTCTAATAAAATGTTAGTATTCCTGCGCTTTTCATCCAGTTTTGTCCAATAGATTTGGTTGATTTTCAGTGAAATGTAAGAAGATTTTATTTTTTAAAAACAAAGATATACTTTCAGAGCACAATTCAACCTTTAATCACTCCAAGCCCATAATCCAAATGGCAAAAGCAAGATCTGAATCTCAGGAAAAGTGTACACAACAACAAGGAATACCTGATCAAACCATTGCTTGGGAATTTTGTTTGGAAAAAGACTTGACATAATGAAACAGTGTTTGTACTTAGAATTTTTTCACAGCTGATCGAGCTTGAAAATATACCTACAGGGTGGCCACACAAGCTTTCAATAGCAGACATTTAGTGATTATTCAACATATTTTAAGAGTAAATTACAGCAAAATTCCAGTGAATCATCCTTAGAGGCAGTTCTTACATTTATTACAAAATGTAAGCTACCAGGAATGCACAGCAGTAGATGGAATCAAAAACTATCTGCCCATCTTATATAAAAACATGGAACTCATAACTCTTTCAATAATACACATAAGGACAGTGAATACATGGAGGAAACACCCAAAGGTTTACTCTGGCTCATTGAATATGTCAAGAATTCAAGGCAGAGAACAAATGCATACTTACTCAAATAAAATTCTATTGAATTTGGTGGGGCTTACTTCTAAGAAAACATATCCAGAAATAAAACATGAGTAGTTAACATAATCTGAGCTTCCTATTTCAAACTTGAATGCTGTCAGGAAGTTGATTTCTCCAAAGGTCATCATATAGCTTTCATTTATACATACAGTCTAAATGTTTCTATTTGGAAAATTATAAATACTTATAACTAAACAGGTTTTTAAATGAATTGACTTTTATTTCCATTTTGGTGGAAAGTATATTAATATAGTGGCTTTATTGCTAGGTGAATTGAATTAGATTCTTTGTGAATGTAAACCTATGTTGTTTTTAGTTTGTCATGTAAACATATTAAGGAGCTGTCATCAATCCTAGGAAATAAACAGGAACAGAACAATTGTTATTGATTTTCATAAATAATATAACCTGATGCAATTGGTCTTTCCAGTTTTATAGAGATTATCTTCTAGAGATTCCAATAGTTTTTTAAAAAATGGTAGGTCTTTGCTGTGGTCTAGATACAGCTAAACTATAGTTTTTAGTATCCTTCAAAATTGGCTGAAAGTTATAATAGTATGGTTCATCACCATTGTCTGATTTTGTAACTTATCAGTATGACAAATATAACAGCTATGATGATACATTTCCTTGTATTGACCTCTTTTTAGCTTTAGATAAAAAGCTTCAAAATATGGTTAGGGTGACTTACTCTCAGAACTTCCTAACACGGCATAAACATACTATACTAACAAGTTTTTATATGATGATGTTCTATATGATATTTTTGTGATCTTTCTCTCATCCCCAGCAGATAGCTAAGGCAATTTAAAGTAATCAGTAGCTGTTTTAGTTTTCAAGAAAAGTTTTCCCAGTTTTGATTTTTTTTTGTCATGGACCGATGGTGTATCTTCATTGTCAATGTTGCTGACATTGAGGTTGGAAACTGATTACTTCTAAGATACTAAGACCCACTTAGAAGCATAGCAAAGTTGTTAGGGTTTGATAATTCATGAATATGGAAGGAAGCGAGGTGAATGGCATGATTTAAGTAGCAACAACAGAAGTAGGATAGGATTTAGCAATGAAGATAGGAAATATTATGTTACGTAATCTAAAATTAAGGATGGGTCGATAGATATTAGGTTAGTAGTGGTAAGAATAAATTTGGGGAGTATAGAAACCAGTTTCAATCATTTCTGGAGGCTAACTTTATAGGAGGGACAGAGAAGAGCTTGCTGGATAAAGGGTGATTTTGTCCTGTCATTCATATTATTAAACACACAAGAAACTTTCAAAGCAGAAAACTCCCACACAGAATCCTATGAATGACATTATCAAGACTCCAGAGTTACTTAGCACTGGAACATGGAGCATTTATACATTGCTGATTTATAGCACCACTAGTCATTGCTGTGATTATACATCACTTATATAGACAGGCTTTATATTGTCACAAGAATGACTGTATGATGCTATAAATTCCTAGTGTGGACATGCTCATGCTATTGCCCTCCAACCTGAAAGAATGTCCTATTTCAAAAATGTCAGCAAGTAGATAAAGATGATCCAGCAGACATTGTTTATTAGGACTTAGAAAATGTTTTCAAAGTTCTTTACTCCTGAACAAACATAGAACTCACAGGATAATAAGAGAAGTCATCTTTGGGATTGGTGCCTGGTATTAAATACTAGAACACTGAGAAAAAGACTAAATTGTCAATTTTGTATGCATAAATATTAATGGATATGCATTGTGTCTGGTATTTTTTTTTAAATTTACATTTAATCTTTATAGTATAATGAAATTAAAGAATTTGAGAGGGAAGGCACCAAAGAGCTAAAGTAAGTTATTTTAGTTCAAATCTAATATAAAACACATTGATACAACTAATCAGTGTTTATATTGTTTTTCCACAAATATTCTATTTTAAACAAATATTTTAAACAAATGGAGGAATATGTGTCCACATATTCCCTGATGGATGGCAGCTTTCATTATAAATTAATACAATATAAATGCATAAATTACAGTGTCAAACTCCAAAGCATTATTAATAAGTATTTATTTGATTCACTGTCTAGTCAAATAAACTTCCTTAGATGTGATAGCAAAATGATAGACAGGAAAGAAAGCAATAAAGTAGAAATTCCAAACATTAATACAATTAATAGCTATCTAGAAATGACTTCTAGTTCCTTTCCATTCTTTCCGTTGGTCAAAATTTAAAGTCCCAGCCACTTGCCTGTAATGTGTATTTAAAATAGTTGAATTTATAAGGGCTACCTGAACAGTAGTGTGTCTAAATAGGCTGGAAATAAAGCAGCCAGAGAACATTTTATTGGAACCAGTAAATTCTGTGCCAACTTGTCCTAACTTATCTCTGCTGACAACTCTAACACTATTTAGCAATGCTAAGGTCACCTTTATGTGGCTTTCAAATGTAGTCTTGTTCATGACATTTAGGAGGAATACTTTTCTTCCAAAAATTCAAGAAAATAATTTTCCCACTCCACCACATCATTCACATAATCCACAGTTGCCTTCTTTGTAAAAGATGGTTGGCAATCAGCCAAAATGTCAAAAAAAGAAGTGCAATTTAAGAGCAGATTCTTCTAGGTAAAGATGTTGATAATAATAGTAACTCATTGAATTTTATTGATCTCAATGGAAGTTTCATGGCAGAATTGAGAATAATGAAATTCAACATGATATCTTTGTATTTTTGTTTCTAATGTTTCTTTACCTCTGTAATCCATAAATACGTTTTTTCTCAAATTCTAAGAATGCCCAGTGGTGTATTAACCATTAAGCAGACTAAGCACCTGCTTATGGCACCAAGCCCAAGGGGGGCACTACAAAGTTGAGAAAGAAAAAAAAGCCAATGAAGATTTGTACAGTATGTACAAAGGGGGGGGCATCAAAATTTGTCAGTGCTTAGGGCACCAGCGAGCCTTAATCCACCACTGAGAATGCCCTTTACAGTGAAACTTAAAGCATAGTGTCTGATACCTGTTTCTCCATCCCTTTTTCTTAGTCTCACGTATCCTGCATAGATAAACTATTTAAATAACTCATGACATGTAAAATGATTTTTAGAACTGAGAGACGGGGCACAGGACCTATTGCAAATCCAAACCTGTTCTTAAAAACAAGTTTAATTTTTAGAAAAAGTTCATTTGACTCTTAACCAGAAAGATATTATTGGAAATATACAAACCAAGTCATCCACTTAGATGGAATTCTGTGTTCCTTCAATAATGAGAAGAATTTATCAGGCAATCAACTTCTTGATTGACTTCACATAAAACCTACATGAAAGTAGCATGGGGTTAATGTCCAAATGTTTATGTAGATTACCATAATGTTCCCTACAGTGGTCAAGCAGAAATCTATGCTAATTATATAACTATAATTATGAGTGGACTATAATATTCCCCACATTCCCTAATAACTATAAAAGAATGGTGCCTGATCTGAGAGGCAGCATAAAACAATTGATAGCTTTTTTTCCTCCATGAAATTTAAAATAATATTGATATAATTCCATAGTTTAACTATCAAAGGACATCTTTCTGTTGCCTAAGTTATATATACTATCATTCAGGTCCAGTATTCTCATACTGATAGATATAAAAACATTTGCCTGTTATCTCCATGCCAGGAATAATTTCATAACTATATAACTCATTATCATTTTCTTTCTTTCCCTATACTAAAAAAATCTGTGTTTTTGAACATAAAACCATCCTTTTAACTTATTTCTATCCCTGGACTGAATTATAATTGAGGAAAAAAGAAATGTAATTAATATATTTTTTTGACTAATGTTCAGGATTTAGGAAAGGATATATTTATTTTGGTGTTTTTTTGGTGGTAGGGGAGTGTTTCGCGTTTACAATGTGACTTTACCATAATTGGGAGATTACAACTGAGCCTTGAGTCCCTGGCATTTTATTTATCAGCAAGTCATATTCTAGCTACTTAGTAAATCCTAGTAGAAAAGTATTAGTCACTTACTGTGTTTCATCAATGTAATATTGGCTCTATCATAACCCCCCTACAAATATTTCATAATTCCCTGTGCTCATAGGATTGCAAAATCATTTTTAGATGTTCTAGTTTTAAAAGTTTTTTTGTTTCTTCTCCTTATTCATTTTTTTCCTTGTGATGTTTTAGTGGCAATGAGGTTGATGATCACCAGAAGCTGACATCTTGCCCAGATCCTATTGAGCTCTTCAAGCCACCATGAGGGGCATCTTTTGTGTACTGGGCTCTGCCACCCATGGACATTTTGGTTTGGGTCATAGAGGAAATTGGATATCTGTCTTACAGCTATACATCTACCTTTGTTTTAATAATTTTATTGTTTTTGTATTGATATACATCTATCTTTGGAAAACATCAGTGCAGCATTATGTTGGAAATACACACACACACTCAAACACACAGACACACACCATATATTAAAAATAGTTGAAGTGACAGAGTATGACAGCTTTGCATATGTCATTTTTTACACAGATAACTTAAGCGTGGGTTAAAATTTCTAAATGTTGGCCAAAATTTCTGTTCTGGGCACCTATCTACACTTATCCAACTCCATTTGTCTACTAGATTGAGCAGATTTAGATCCCCAATTGACCATAAGTATCACTGAGTGATTTCAGCTAATCGACTCTCCTGCCAACCTAAATCACAGATTGAATTGTTCAAATTAATGTTCAGCTTCAGTTCACAAAGACTTTAATGATCATTTATTCCATCAGCACCAATTATTCCATTCCATTTATTCCATCAGTGCCAATGGTAGGCAAAGAGATAGATATAAAACAGTTCTTGTGATGGTTACCTTAAAATGGTTTCCAAATGACTGGTGAATTATATTTCTCTAGTATGACTTCCTTATATCCAGAATAGAAGTAAACTTACCCAAAACCCACAAACAACAGCTGACAACTACTGTGGCTTTCTAGAATTTAGAAACAAAGTACCACAAGTCCTTTTTCATGTCTCTTGTTCCTATTACAATTTTTTTTGCAGTTATTAAATAGCATTATGTAACCAACATTTTGTATTTAGTCATTTATGAGTTAACCATTATTCTTTAAAGCTGAATCGATTGCTATCATTAGAAATTAGAAAGACAAAGAAAGAAGAAAGAGAGAGAGAAATAAATAAAAGGAAAGAAAAGAAATTGCAGAGAAATCTACCTCCTCCTATATCATCCTTCTTTTTACCTTGGTTTGGTCCATACATATATAGATGCTTAAATATTCTTCACTGTCCCAGCAAGCAAAACAGACCATTGTGAGAAGGGGAGTATAGTATGCTATATAAGTGCTCTCTTTGCTTTGATAACTGTTCTATAATCATTTCTACTTGTACACAATCATTTTTAAAGACTGCTGCATTTATGTGAAACCTGCTCTTGCATGCTTGGTGCATATGGATATGTTTTTAAAATATTTATTTTTCTATGCTGCAAAAAGAACAATGACAAAGTGAAAGCAACTGAATAGAATAACAGAGTTGGAAGGGACCTCTAAGCAGGAAACCATGCACAACTTCAGACAAATGGTTATCCAACATCTTCTTTAAAACTTCCAGTGTTAGAGCATTCACAACTTCTGGAGGCAAGTTGTTCCACTGATTAATTGTTTTGTCAGAAAATTTTTCCTTAGTTCTAAGTTGCTTCTCTCCTTGATTAGTTTCCACCCATTGCTTCTTGTCCTACCCTCAGGTGCTTTGACTTCCTCTTCTTTGTGGCAACTCCAGAGATATTGAAACACTGCTATCATGTCTCCATTAGTCTTTCTTTTCATTAAACTAGACATACTCAGTTCCTACAACTGTTCTTCATATGTTTTAGCCTCCAATCCCCTAATAATTTTTGTTGCTCTTCTCTCCACTCTTTCTAAAGTCTCAACATCTTTTTTACATCGTGGCGACAAAAACAAATGCAATATTCCAAGAGTGGCCTTACCAAGGCATTATAAAGTGGTATTAACACTCATGTGATCTTGATTCTATCCCTCTGTTTATGCTGCCTAGAACTGTGTTGGCTTTTTTGGCAGTTGCTGCACACTGCTGGCTCATATTTAAATGGTTGTCCACTAGGACTCCAAGATCCCTCTCACAGTTACTACTATTGAGCAAGGTACCACCTATACTGTACCTGTGCAATTTGTTTTTCTTGCCTAAATGTAGAACCTTACTTTTTTCATCATTGAATTTCATTTTGTTAGATAGTGCCCAATGTTCAAGTCTATCAAGATCCTTCTGTATCTTAAGCCTATCTTCTGGAGTGTTGGCTATTCCTGCCAGCTTGGTGTCATCTGCAAATTTCATGAGTTCCCCATCTATCCTATGTTCATGAAGTCATTGATGAAGATGGTGAAGAGTACTGTGCCTAAAATAGAGCCTTATAATATTCCACTACATACTTTCCTCCATGTAGATGCAATTCCATTCAGGACTACATGTTGAGTGTGGTTGGTCAGCCAGTTACAAATCTGTCTGGTGGTGATGCTTTTTAACTCACATTTTTCTACTTTATATAGTAGGTTATGGTCTACTTTATCAAATATCTTATTGAAGTCCAAGTAAATTATATAGACAGTATTCTTTTGGTCTACTAATTTTGTCACTTTATCAAAGAATGCAATAAAATTAGTCAGTCATGATCTGTTTTTGACAAACCCATGTTGGCTTTTGGTTATTACTTTGTTTGCTTCTAGGTGTTCGCTGATTCGTTACTTGATTATCTTTTCCAGAATCTTCCCTTGTATTGGGGCCAGGCTGATAGGTCTGTAATTTCCTGGAAATTATTATTTTTTTCCTTTTTTGAAGATAGGAACACCTCAACTCTTTTCCAGCCCTCTGGCAGTTCCCGGTGCTCCAGGATCTTTTAAAGATATGGTTCAGTGGTTATGAGATCACGTCTGCTATTTCCTTCAGAACTTTGAGGTGTAATCCATCTAGTCCTGTTGAACAAACAGCAAAAGGTTATTAAAATATTGATTTTGGAAGCTGTAACTGGACTGAAGATCCAAATGGATTTGAAATAATAATTTGAAATTAACCATAAAATTTCTTACAATCGGAAAATAATGTTGTTTTGAATTTTTAAAAGAAAACATGATTGTATGGCACTTTAAACTTTGGACACTAGAGGGAACCAGAAGAAACTAACAATTAAAAAAAAACTAAATTTGGTTTAGTAATATAGAATGGAGCAAAATACTTTAACAATGGATATACTGTAGGATATTTTTGAAAAATGGGCCCAGAATTTTATTTTAATAGAGCCTGCCTCTGTAGCTCAATTGTATATAAAAGATGTTATGGAAGAGGAACAAATTTTATTGGACAAGACTAAGGCTGAACTGAATATGGATTTAAAAATTACAAGCTTTATGTGACAAAGAAAAGAAAAAAAAGATG
Source organism: Thamnophis sirtalis (assembly GCF_051295495.1). Classification (NCBI taxonomy): domain Eukaryota; kingdom Metazoa; phylum Chordata; class Lepidosauria; order Squamata; family Natricidae; genus Thamnophis; species Thamnophis sirtalis. The sequence goes on along the minus strand of NW_028261390.1, from coordinate 45,361,695 downwards.
AGAAAAGAGAAGACAAAAGAAAAGAACAATGTACCATTTTTCATAGTTACAATACTATGTATATTTATCTGGTTCCACCCCAAATCCGCGAAGCCCTTATCCGCAGAGACATAATTCGTGAAGACTAATTTGCGCCGTTCTAAGCGCTAAGGAAAAATGTGACCCTACCGCGATGACATAATCGCGGAGGGCAAATTTGCGCATTCCCAAGCACTCAGTACCCTAAACCTAACCCTAAACCTAACCCTAAACTTAATGCTAAACCTAACGCTAAACCTAACGCTAAACCTAACCCTAACCCTAAACCTAACCCTAACCCTAACCCTAACCCTAATCCTAAACCTAACCCTAAACCTAACCCTAAACCTAACCCTAACCCTAAACCTAACCCTAAAACAAACCCCTAAACCTAATCCTAACGCTTACCTTAATTGAAGTTGGCTTTCTGCCGCGGTGCCGTTTTAAAGCACCCTTCTGTTGCCGCGCTGTTGTCGCGGCAGTGATGATGCGCGGTGATGACGTCGCGGCTTTAGCGCTGCGATTTTATCACCGCGATTTTGACGAGCGCAGTTTTGTCATGCCACGTATTTATCTCATTAAATTATTATTCTAATAAATATAAATTTGCAATATATTTATATAACTATCTGTTCTGACCCCCCTCAGTACAGTGAGTCATGCCGACACAAGATTACTGTTAGCCACGCTTTATTCATAGTAATTACTCACAGACAAGACTTTGGCAGCAACCCAGACTCCCACAGATAAGATATACACACAAGAGCTTCTCCAGCTTTAGTAAAATGGTTGTGTTCTGCAAAAGGTCTCCTCCCAAAGTCTCTTCTTATATACTCTCTTGGGAGGAGCCCCACTCACAACCACCTGGGCCTGGTTATCTTCTATGTCTCTATAATTGCTGCTGGCGCTTATCCACCCATCTCTGCCTGGCGTCCAGGACCAACTCCCTTTGCTCCTCCCCACTGCTCCAGGGCTTGACCTCTTCACCACTGCTCCAGGGCCTGACATCAGGGACAAACTCCCTTTGGTTTTCACCACTGCTGCATGCCTCGGCGCCTCCTGGTGGCCAACCAGCCTCTCTGGTCCCTGCTCGGAGTCTGAACCCTGCCCAGGGTCCTCCACATCGTCCAGAGCTGACTCATAGGATCCCTCGCTATCGGAGTCTGTAGGCAGCTCCAACGGCTCCTGCTGGGCCACAACACTATCACTGTTCTTTTACTTAACACGATCTGTTTTTATTTTCCTGACAACTTATGTTTTTTATTTTTTTATTTTATTTTTCCCTTTTGTGTCATTATCTTAAAAAGTGATAAAAGAAAAATAAACAAACTTATAAGATTGATAGAAAAATTCTGTGTTGTTTTTAAAAGTGAAATCAGTTTACGTACTAATAATTACAAGGGATACATAAATGGCAATCAAAAGAATAACTTGGATAATTGTCTTATATTGTATATACAAAAAAGACTTGTTAAAGTTTTGATTTTGTAAGAAGGGACAAAGAAAAATAGAAAGATAGCAATGTCCAGAACATTATTTGAAAGGATCAAAGATAAAGATTGCTAATAAATAGAAAGAATGTAAGGTGGAATATAAGATGGAATGTGCACTTCGAGAATCAGTGGAGTTTTGGCAACACAGAACTAACCCAAAAAGAAACTCTGATTAAAAGCTTGCACAATCCTGAGCTCTATGGGGCAGGGGAGAAGAGATTCAGGGTAGACCCTACCTAGATTCTTTCAGGATATGTCTAGTAGTTAAAATAGCTTAAATTTGGACACGTTCTGACCACTGGGTGTAAGAAAATGAAGAATTCAACTCAGTTAGATTTTACTGTGTTGTCTCTGGGCTTGGACCTGATAGATTATTTTATCAGGTTAAAATATATCTTTGTTGTTTCTTGTTACTCTTAATGGACGTTTCCTAACCAAGATTGAACAAGGAGGTTTAAATGAGCTGCTTATGGATAAGAGATGAGATATGAGATAAAAGGGTTATTTATTATATTTTAAAAGAAGGTGATAAGTTGTTAAAACTGTTTATATTTGTAGGTAGACGCTTCTTCTTTATATATTTATTTTTCTTTGTTATATTTTTATCTTTTTTCTTTCCGTTAGATTTTTCTTGTTATATTATTCTTTTTACTTTTTTTGTTTAAGACCTAACAACTAGGTAGTTGTTAAATAATGAGGTGACGGTGGCTATGGAAGCAGGGTCCCTTTTCAAATACTTTGTGAATAAAAGTACTGCAAGAAAACAAATGTGTTTTCAAGTTGTCCTTGAAATGGAGAGATATTGTTCTAGAATATATGTATATGTAGCATCCATTTTTTCATGAAAATCTAATAGAAGAAATAAAATGTAGGTGAATAAAAAACTCATGTCTTTTAAATTTAGTTTACTCTAATTTTAAATTGGATGAAAATGACAATTAGGGAAACTACAAAACTAGTGTTTTAAACATGTTATTTCCCTCCATTTAAACAAAGCAAAACAACAGCAATGACTAACAACTTTTCAGACTGAGCTTGAGTTCTGATGGCTTCAGGGACACATCTATCTTGTTTCCTTGGCAGCAGTATACTTTTACTGCTTCTTCCTAGTGGTGTTCAGTACTTAACATTGCAAGTTAAGTGTTATAAATTCAAAACTATTAACTATAAAATTTCTTACAAATACCCCAAGGTGACAAACATATCTAATACTCCTTCCTCCAACACAACAGCTTGTGACGTGGATTAATTGAGAGTGACAAAGAATAAAAATATAAGATTGAAACTGTAACACATCTTCAGCATCATAACGGTACCTTCTTAAAATACAGACAAAAAATGCTGGACTCATCTCCCATTCTGGCCAACCAGGAAAAAAGCCAGGTATTAATAGCCTTCTGGAAGGCAAGGAGATCCGTCTGTATCTGAGGAGGAGGTTGTTCTGACTATGTTAATGGATCATACAAAATTTCCTTTTTTATTATAAAGTTTTTTATTTTTTCATTTTCATAACACCTAATCACATGTATACTATTACATAACCAACATCATATTGTATTATTAAATGTTTACATCAATTCATCTTACCATCAACAATTATTGGCTGCTCTCCATACACCATATTTGTACTTTATCCACCACTTTCTTCTCCCTCTCTCTATCCCCTCCCTACCTCCTTTCTTCCCTCTGTCCTCCTTACCTTCTCTACTTCCCCTTCCTCTCTCCCTCTCCTCTCTCCTCTTTCCACTCCTTCTTTCTCTCTTCCTCTTACCTTCCCTGCCCTCTCTCCTATACTTCTCTTCTTCCCTTAACTCTCTCCTCTACTTCCCACTCTTCATTTCATTTACATAGTGTATTTCAGCTTCTGAGCAAGCTCCATTTTATGTTGATGGTATTTATAATTCCTTTTCAATATACATATTTAATTTTAACATGTATTCTCCTCCTTTTTTTAAAAAAAAATCAAACAAAAAAGTATACATATATAGTCATTGTGCTTTTAACACACACACCCGCCTAATTTTGGCCAAAATGTAGACCTGGTTACCATTCCCAGCTATTCTCCTCATTATCTTTATATAATTATACATCCTTACATGTTCCCAATTTGTGATTCTGTCTTTAAATCTTAATAGTTTCCCATTGTAGGTGTGTTTCATGTTCCCTCTCCATTTTCTATATCTTGGATTAGATTACCCTTAATTGTCTTAAATGGAAATCCTCACTGTTCAATGTTCATTACAATTCCCTTAATCTATTAGCTAGAATAACAACTAACATCATCTTAGCTGTCCTTCTATTGTCATATTCAGTCAATTCACAACTCAGTTTAATTATCATGTATAAAAGTGAATCACAAACCTCTGCTTTACAACCTCCCCACATCAGTTTCATATTTATCCATATTCCATATATTTTAATCTTTGTTTAATTATCTCTACATTATTATATTCAACCAATTAGCAACTCCATTTTATTGTCATATTTAGGAATAAAACCCTTATCTTAGCTTTATATTTTTATAACAGTTTCTAGTTATCTGATTTTTTTCCTAGTACATCTTTTGACCCACTTCTCTGTTCTTGTCTTCTCCCTTTTCTTTGTTTTGACACATCCACTCTCTTCAATTTTCCCCAGGCCACCATCAAAAGGATATTTTATATTTCTGTTTGTTGGTGGCATAATCTCCTACTTCAATTTTCCATATGCCACTAACAACCTCAACCTCTTTTGTCTGCTTTTTATTCCCTTTTGTTGGGATACCTCCCCTTTTTACAGTTTTCCCTATACCACTGCCAAGACCAATGGAGTTTTTATTTCACTCCATTTCTACCCTTTTGTTGTCCTGCCCCCATTCTTCTTTGAATTTTTCTTTAGATATCTGCTTCTCTGGGTTCAGAATTTTATTTAGGCTTGATTTTAATGATTTATGCATATTTTTTATAATTTCACATAGTTGTTCAAATTCTCAGTTTTCCATGATGTACAGTTCCAAAGTTACAGTTAGTTATACAGTTCTTATTTCAGAGTTCTGGTCCACCTTAAATTTATCTACTTCAGCTGCTGTGGGGAAGAGCGATGGGAGCAGCTTGGTCTTTTGTTCTTCCTTAATGTTCTAGTTCCAAAATTGCAGTTAGTTATACAAGTCTTATTTCGAGGTTCTGGTCCACCTTAAATATAATTCAACTACTGTGAAACCGGAAGAGAAGCTGGGGCCATCTTAATCTTTTGCAGAGAAAAAAAAGGATGAAAGAAGGAAAAAAAGAACTCTTGCATTTCCCAGTTCTTGACTCTGTTATTATTCTTTCCCCTGCCACTTTCCACTTCCGGTCAATCACAGCTGCTCAAAACTTATCAATTGGAACAAACTTGCAAAAAGCCAGATTCGGGTACGTTTCTCTTTTACCTTCTGCTTTTCCAAATTCTGATTTATGGCAGTTGGTTAATTAAAACTTCTCACACAATCAAGGTTAGGTTGCCAGTTATCCACGAGAAGTGTTTTTTCTTGATTTTTTTGGAGTTGCTTAAGATATATTAATTGGAAGAAGTTCAAATGAAGTAAATCCTTCAAAATGTTTGGTTTCTATTTCAAATCCAAAATCAAATTTAGAGTTTATATTTGAGTGGGTTTGTTACTTCTCTGTTTTCTCCCTTTCTTTCTGAATTTGTTTCAGACAAATACCCTTTTGTGGGGGGACGGCTGGTGTTTCAACTCTCCATTTTCCTTTTCTTTTTTTCTTTTTGAGAAAATCCTGATTTGACCATCAATATTATTTATGCTCTCAAGATTTCTTTGCCTTTTTCAGGTTTGATTTATGGCTGTGGGTTAGATAAATTTTCTTACCAGTCTTTCATCTCTTCCTCACTCTCCTGTTCATTTGCTTTGACTGGAAGTCAGCATCTTGTCAGCCATACTGCAGACTGCTGCCCCCACTCTGATTCATAAAGCAAATCACCAACCTACGAGGGACCTGTTGCCTCCCTCTGGGTCTGATGAGATGCTGCCCTTCTTTGCCCCCCCACCAGGGGGCTCTGATCCGAAAAAGGATCCCCAGAGTAGGTTTGTTGACAGGGTTCATGTGGGAATCTTAAGAGCTCACATCCCTCACATCTGTCCAGCTGGAGAACTTCCTGTCAAATCCCCATACAAAATTTCTTAAAAGGGATCCACTTCCACTATGATTGCAAAAATATGGATAATGTCTAGAGAGCGTAGAGCTTTCTATTTCTGTTTGCTGTCATCTAGTGGTCTTTTCACTTTCTGAAATCCAGATTTGTACCTGTAACTACAAATCCACAACATTTCATAAATCAATCCTTCTCTAAAAAAAGTTTGAAGCTGTTTTTCAGCTATTCAAAAGGACAGGCAAACAAACTCAGGGATACTCCCTAAAATATATTTTGGTTCTTCTGCCACTACTAAATTCTTTCCTAATTTGGACTGTTTTTTTCTTTCTCCTATATATACTCTCAGCCTCTGATGTCAGGTTTGAGCAAAAGAACTTGTCAATAAATTGCTGTTGGAAACAATGATCAAATTTGGTTAATCCCCCCCAAAAAGGGTCCAGCATCTGCAGGAAAAAATGCTAGAAAATTTAAAATAAATCAAAAGTAATGTGATTAGATGGAATGCATGGGAATGATATAAACAAACATAACCATTTGTTACCATTTAACAAGGAATCAAGTTATATTTTATTTATTTAATTTGTGGGGGGATGTTGGGAGACGGTGCTGATTCCAAGTAAATGCTAGTAACTAGTCTGTGCATTGTGGTAGAATATAATCTGGATTCCCAGGAGAAAGACAAGTTGAATGCAGTTGTCTTAGCTTTCTTTGTGTTATAGTCCCAAAATCAATAAAGACACATACAATTAGTTCTGAAAAGCTTTTTTTAATTCTTCCTCAACTAGTCAGAAATATTGCCAAACTAAAGCAATTATCTGCATCATCAAAGATATACTCTGAGAATTGCTAGGAATTCATCCACTTAACTCTCTTTCCCTCAATAAAATTATCTAAAGTTTGCTATATCTCAGTCCTCTGGAATGCATCTCTCTCTTCCAGGAATCCAGACTACATTTCACCACAATATAGTTGAATTAAATCTGAAGAGAAAGGATTTGGTAAGAAAGAGAGGTGGATAGAGAAGGAAAGGAAATATGTTGGAATTTGCAGGTGACTGACTCCAAAAAGACTCTGCATTGTTTACAATACTTAAACAATAAATAATTTAAAAAGAAACACATCCATTTGGACAAAACCACATAATAACCCCTCACATCTTCCAAATCAATGCTGTAGAGAATTGTGGAAAAGACTGAACTAACAGAAAGATTCATGACCACCTTGAAGTAAAAAGGTCAGGTCAAAAACACAGTAAGGAAAAATAGACCACAGTGAGTTAAAAAACAGAAACTTCTTTTACAGGGCAAGAGGACTTTTGGGAAATGTGGCGGCGGGGGGGGGGGGAGACTCTTCAGCAAAGTTAGCATCTTTTTGGCTCCTCTGTACTATCCCAATTTTCTTGGTGAAATTAGTCTATGAACTGTTCCTTAGATAACTTTGTGACATCCAGGCTGAACATCCATCAGACAAATCCCAAGAGCTAAGATTAGGATATGATAGGTGCTTGAGTACTAACTCATAGGAGGCAGCAACTTGCAGAGATCTAACAGTGATGATAAATTGCTAACTTGAGTAAAATAAAACCCACTAAAGGAAACACATTGCTCAATTTCTATGGCACTGCTTTAACAATAATCTATTTGATGATAATCAGACTTCAAATTCTTCTTTTCTTTTTAACAGCTCTTGTGTGTTGAGATACTACAAATCTGGGATTGATTTGTTTACCTCCTGATAAACTGATCCTTTGAACTGTGTTCTGTTGCTTGCAACTCAAAACAATCTGATACTTGAAACAATCCTTAAAACAACACTTTCTTCTCACAGTGAATGCTAGACAAAATAAAACTAAAACAAAAGCAAATTTCTTCAGAAGTGAAATGAAAAGCTGAGACTCTTGATTTTTGCCTATAAATCTACAGACTCAGACTTCATAAAACCTTCATTTGTAATCACAATCCATTTGATAATGTGATTTAAAAATTGATGAACAGCAGTCTTCTGCAACAATAAAACATACTACATCCATATTCTGTTTTTTTTTAATTTCTTTCTCTGAATAAAAATTAGTAAAGGTGGAAAAAACAGACAAAAGTAATTCATTGATTATTAACCTATTCTTGGATATAAAATAATTTAAAAGTGATAATGATAAATAAGCAGGACAGATAGCAGGACTAAAACTGTAATATGTCATTGAATAATTTGCAACAGACTTCCAGAGATTTCTAACTCCTGATCATTTTAGGTGACTGATTATGTACCATCAAGTCATTGTTGTCTCTTAGCGACCACTTAGATTTTCTCCATGAAGATTTACCTTTAATCTGTCCTTTTAGGTATTCAAAAAATGCACTTATGAGTAACTGGCTTTTCACATAATGTGTCCTAAATACCTTGCAGAGGTTGCTTGCTCCTGGTTTGGCTCAGTTCAGCTGAGCAGGTAGTGGTATTTTGGCCTGGGTTGCAGAACCGGCAGCAACCCAGGCTGGCCATGCCCCAGAACCGGTTCCCTGGTCACCACTGCCATTGCCACTTGTTGTTTAGTAGTGCACATACATGCACAGTTTACTATAAATTGTTCTGCACATGCATGAAGAACAATTTACATTGAACTGTGCCCGCGTGCACACCATGTGTCTGGTGCACGCAAATGAGTGAAGTGAACCGGTAGTAAAACTGGGAGCAACCCACCTCTAGTACCCTAGTCACTCTAGATATAATAAAATATTTCTTCCTAACATATGTTTATTGTGGCAACACAGAAAATTTCAGATCACTTTTGTATGTAGGAGAGGTGAGACTTTTAATCTTGTTCTGTTCTAATATTAAGAACAAGCTTCTAATTTCCTAATTGTGGGTGCTTAAAGATAGACGTATCCTAATGCTACCCATCGAAAAACAGCATGATTTTTCCCCCTTCAATATACTTTTGGTTAAAATAAAAGGGAAAAGAAAAGGCCAAAATCAATAGAATACTTAAGCCCCACATAAAAATAACTTTGAAAAGGGTCAGTCTTATATAGGTAGTCCTTGATTTACAAAAGCTCATTTGGTCACCGTTCAAAGTTACAACAGCATTGAGAAAAAGTAACTTATGATCATTTTTCACACTTAATGAGCGTAGCAGCATCCCCATGGTCACAAGATTTACATTCGGATGCTTGATAACTGGTTCATCGTTATGACGGTTGCAGTGTCTTAGGGCCATGTGATCACCTTTTGCAACCTTCTGTCAAGCAAAGTCAATGGGGAAACCAGATTCATTTTACAACCATGCTTCTAACTTAACAACTGCAGTGATACAGTTAACAAATGTGGCAAGAAAGGTTGTATAATGGGGCAAAATGTACTTAACAAATATATCACTAAGACATTTTTGTTTTTAACAATTTTATTTGTTTATAATATAATATACATACTCTCTTTGTGAAGCTGGGTTGTACATGACCTATGTAGGCTATATCTGGCCCATGGGCAGGCCAGTTTGACATGCCTGATTTATTGGAAATCACAACTACTGAGGCACTTGAAAGTCAATCTAGTTCCACAATTAATGTTCACTTCATAGAATAAATGCTAGGGGGAAATTCAAAGACTCTAATCCTTGACGAATAGTTGTAATGTTTGCATCATGTATCAAAATTTGAGGGACAGAATCTAAATCTATGTTTCCAAAATCCAGGAAGATTTTGAGGAATGTTCTAATTCAACTTTCAGAAAGACCATGCCCAATACATAAAGATGAGGCAAGGATTTGAATTTGTCTATTATGCATAGAAAAAATCCCTATGTGTTGGTATGTACAACATAAACACCCAACCACCCACATATCCATCATATGTGAAGCTTTCCTTACATAATGCTAGCGTTTAGATTTTCTGTTGAAAAACCAGTCACTGAAGTAAACTAAGAAACATCTCTGAAATAGCTGAACCCGACGGGCTCCTTTTTCTCAAATTTTCCCTATAAATCTACAAATCAAAATTTATGTATCTTTTATAAAAAGGCTCCCAATGCTCATTCTTGAGTTTAAAACCATCTTTCTAGAGATTTCTCTCTGTGTGTGTGTATGTTTGTGTGGTGTGTGTATGTGTGTGTGTCCGTGTCCCATTATCCTGTCTTATTGAAATGTATTTTCGTGTTGGAATCCATTTGTTCAGCTCAAGTGCAGTGAGATGTTTTGTGGTCGTGACTGAGATAACAAACTAATACTAGACTATCTGCGATGAGTGATTGAAAATCAGATCATGCTACAATTTCAGGTCAGCCTGCTGTTGCTACAAGAGACAAAGATAAAGTGTTCCAGTCTGTTTATTATATTGGAGCATAGCAAAGAGCAAGTGTACATTCCTGCTGGCTAAGGTATAAACTGTGTTTCTACTTCCTAATCTAAATGTGACTTTTCCTTCTTAGCCTCCTCTGGGTAGATGCTGGCAGTTGAATATTTTCTGCTGAGTCCAGTTCAGATGAATCCAATATAATTTGATACCATACAAAACTGAGCAGGCAACTCCTAAAATCATACACAATTTCACGGGAGGAGAAAGAAATAAAAGTATGAGAACTTTGACAGAAATTTTTATTGGCCCATCTCTTAAGACACACTTTCCCACTTGGTAAGACAAGGTACTCCTTATTCCTATGACACCATCGGTATTATCAAACCAACCAAGTTGTAATTATGTGCTACATTATTTTCAAATAGAATAAAATTATACTCACACTGGGTGCCATCTTGGACAGCATTTAGAAAATCTGTCCATTGGCAAAATCTTCCTCAGTCACTTGGAAAAAGTCACACTGCTTGGAATCCCATCCCATACTACAAGGGTGCATTATGACATCCCAGGTTCTTGGAAAGTGCATATGAAGACCAACTCCAGCTAAAAACTGGCAGATGTGAACAGATTAAAAAAATTAATGATTTAATAAACAAGCAAATTTATTTAAATGGTCTGCAAATAGATGTTTAGGGAAGGTCCAGAAGGTCCTGTGGGATTTTCCTGCCATGATCCCCCTTTGGACTATGGAAATATTCTAAGCAGTTGGTATGACCATGCTGAAGTATTTTTTCTCTCTTTGCATTGACCATAAAAGTCATTGATATAAGCCTGAGCAGAGGCTAATGAAGCAAGCATGATGTAAGTGAAGAAAACTTACATCGAATTTGATTAAAGATGGCTAATAATTTAACATGATTCATTGTGCTATAAGGACATGGAAGACAGCAAAGAAAATTGGCTGACTTTTGTTCAAATGACGGAAGTATGAAACAAAATTTAATTGTGTTGGGTATATTTCAGAAAGGGTGATTATGGACTAGCCCTCCCCCCAAAAAACACACTAATCATGCCCAAAACAATTAAAGTCACAAATTGTCAGCTCCTTCTAGAATATCAGAATTCTACTTCTAACTTTAGGTAGACTCCAAAATACATTTGTAAAGTAATAATATGCTGGCTTAGGGCATACCAACAAATTTAAAGAAACCAAGTCATACAATAAAACCCTGGAGTTTTTTGGCAGAAAAGTGATGACATCTCCAAAATCATCAAACTTGAACATACTTTTATATTAACTGACCAGAAAATCCAAACCAACAGTTTCAAGCTGTGGTTTTATCTACTATTAAAAGCTCTATAATAAGCAACTTCCAAAAGCAGCAGGAAACCTAATTATAGCAGATTCTTCACAACAACAGCTTCTATTTGCATGTCCCAAACCACAGAAGCAGATAATCCACATTGTCCTACAACTTCAGCAAGCTTTTTGGTCTTTATCTTGCTTTGTTATGATCCCTTTCAAATGCATTGTTAATTTTCTGAGCTTGTCATCAAGCCTAGAGCAAAACACGACCACAGGAAAAAGAGGAAACCCTTCATTTGTTTATTTATTTTTAGTGAGTTTGCAAGCAATTAAATGGCAAAAGCAACTGTATTATCATTTTGCACTTTTGCTTGCTATTATATACCCTGGAAGAACATAGCTTTGTCTAGTCAATTCAGCAAAGTATATACAGGTTTGACATGCATCTTTTACAATGGTGGCCACAACATACAATTTGGTAAATATACCTAGAATAAGAACAGGTAATCAGTGAACAGGTACTTGTAGATGTTGTGGGTGCTCATCACTGGGCAGTCATTTGTCTGGAATGGTACAGGACATTGTACTCAAGCAGGCAGTTGGACTAGAAGACCTCCAAGGTCCCTTTCAACCTTATTATTCTATGTTCTATAATAGGATTCTATGTAGCTGCCTGAATGAAATGGTCTCGACTTTGGCTGACTTCAGAGAAACAAAGCAAAGTAAAACTTAAAGGCAGGAGACCATTATGAAAGTCTATAATGGTGGACTGGATTGGAAAATTTAAAAAGTTGCAGAAGGTGACAATGAAATATCAGTTCTGTCTTGCTCACATGAACAGATATGACCTCATAGAGATAAAGAAGATATTTTTATCATGTGAATCAGTGGTGGGATTCAGCCAGTTCGCACCTATTCGGGAGAACTGGTTCTTAACTTTCTAAGAGGTTCAGAGAACTGGTTGTTGAAGAAATATTCTTTTGGTTTTCTCCCGCTTTACAGGGCTAATCCTGTAAGGAAGGCAGGAAGGAAACATTCTGGTGTTGTTTCTAGCTTAAACTTTATTGCCCTGCTTACAGAAACTGCCTATCTGGTTAACCCTTATTACATTGTAACAGCTAAGGCAAAGTGCCCATCGACCTGAGTAATGTTGAGTTGGCCACGCCCACATGGTCATATGACCATTAAGCCCTGCCAACCCACTTAGTCATTAGAACAGAGAACTGGTTGTTAAATTATTTGAATCCCACCACTGATGTGAATGTATCTCTATGGTACATTACATTTCCACAGCTAAATGTATGATTGATTGCATAGGCATAGAGATTAATATATCTTGGAAATCTCTTTCTTAATAAGAGATACACCAATAATGGGTTTAAATAATAATAAATAATAAAGGGTTCATTTTCATGAATATTCATGAGCATTATTGAAGCAGATTCAATAATAATAAGGACTAAACTTTGATTTAAGAAATGAGATTTCAGGAAGATAATTACTAGATAGTGGAAATTCAGTTGCAATTCTATGCATGTCCATCTTGGAATAAATGCACTTGTTTTCCATGATACCTAAGCAGGAAAATATAGGCTTGGACTGCTAGTTGAGGCAGGCTGGATATTTCATATCAGTGTACACAAAAGTCTTCTGTAATTTAAAATCATAACCAGTAGAAGATTTCTCCTTGACAGGTCAACTCTGTTCTCATTAATTACATTTTTCAGTTCACCTTTACACAATCTCCAATCATGACATTAATCTGTTTTTTCTGCAGACATTCTATTTTCTCTAATCATTTCTCTATAGTTATCTTTTTGACATTTCAGAATTTTCTTTACTGAAAATCAAGGCCTTCCTATACTAGTTATCCTCTGCCTTGTGTCATTTTTTATTCTGTAAATGAAAATGTGGCTGATTTTTATTTATTTTTATTTGTATTACACCCACATCAAAGTCACAAAAGGATCAGATACATAATTAAGTTGTTGAAGCAAACATGGCTATAACTACAATCCTATGAATTCCTTTTTGTACAAAAAACTCTTGGGAAACAGTGAAGCTAACATGCAACAACTTGTATGGAATTACACTTTGATTCTGCCACTGTCATGGCTGCATATCACATTATTGAAGCTTCATGACCTGGCAGCCAGACATTAGCATGGGGTTCACAGCCACAGACTTCAACCAGACTCTAGATATCTAAACAACCAAATTCTCATACATGAAACTGCTGATACCCTTCTCTAGTTCTTGCGGGGAAATAAGTAAACTCAGTGATAAATCTTTGAATAAAGTTTCTAGGGCAACAACAATATAGGAAAGGGTGCCATGTTAAAAATCTTGCATAAAATTTAGCTGAATCTTGTAGAAAAAAAATAACTATTTGTTGGTCCCCAGTTCAACCTATTCATAGTCTAAATTGGTATCTTGAATTTGTAGCCAAGTAGATTTTACTGTGGTACTGGATACTGGAGAAGTGCCCTAAAAAAACCTTATTATTTATTTATTTATTTATTTATTTATTTATTTATTTATTTATTTATTTATTTATTGTTTGTTTGTTTGTTTGTTTGTTTGTTTGTTTGTTTATTATTTATTTATTTATTTATTTATTTATTTCCTACCTTTATTATTTTTACAAATAAATCAAGGTGGAAAACATATCCAACACACTTTCTTCCTCCTATTTTCTCCCACAACAACAATGCTATGAAGTGGGTTGGGCTGAGAGAGAATGCCAGAGACAGGCAAGAAAAATGGATTATTGAGCAAATAATGTTGGAAAAGGTAGAAGGGAAGGGAAGAAGAAGATGATAAGAAACAAAGTGCATGCACCCAGTTGCAGTATACTGTTTGAGGACCTAAAAAACCAGTTAAGATAGATCATAATAAAGAAAATATATGTAGTCATTAGGAGTTAAAGATGACTTGATGGCACGTAATCAATCAATGCATTTTGAATAGATTAAAATTATATAAGGTAAGACACTTTACTATTTTTCCACTGTTTTGGTGCTGGATATGGTTGATTTTTCCATGATTTGTCCACAATCATTCACTTAATTCTGTTTTTTAAGCTGCAGTATCTAATAAGGTACATTTGTTTTGTCCTTTGGATGCAGAAGTTCCTGTAGAACCAGTCCATACTATTATTATTTCCATATTGTTTCCTGAAACTGTTCTTGAAAATAAATACTGCAAAATTCTGCTATATATTATCTTACATTTTGATATCCTGTGGTTAATACTCTGAGCCCACATATTGACAACATGTTTGTTTCCAAGTTCAGTTCAACATGTTCATGTTTACTTATGATATTCTTTTTCTCCTGGTTTCTATGCTTCTAGAAAGTATCATTTTCAAATGAGATATATGCATTTATAAGCATATATCTCATAAAAACTGTCATGCTAAGCTTCATGATGGGGAGGTAGAGAGTTAATGGCAAACCCTGCCCTAAGTGAACTGCCACTTTACTTGCTCCAGATCCTGCCCACTTGGCAGGTCAGAAGCATGCAAATGCGAATAGATAAATAGGTACCACTTTGATGGGAAGGTAACAATGTTTTGTGCGCATTGGCATATATTCATGATGGCCACATTACCATGGAAATGTCTTTGAACAATCCTGGTTCCCTCAGCTAAGAAATGGAGATGAGCATCACCTTCTTAGAGCTGGACATGACTGGACAGTGGAAACCTTTACCTTTACTATTTAAATTTATTTTCATTTGTTCTAATTTTGGGCTCAGATTTTTGCCTTTGAAAGTTGTAGAGACAACTTTTGAAGGAAGTAGACAAAAATGTTGAACTATTTTGTAAAGAAGGGGTACTTCCTATGTTAGACAGCTGGATGGCCTCTTTTTCTTAAGACTGCTCATTATTAATTATTATTTATTTGTGCTTTATTCAAAATATATACAGTAGCTGCTTGTGGAGCAGATGTTTTAATTTATTTTTTTTAAAAACCCTATTTAAACTGGCTACTGGGATCATTCCTAGAGTATTTTCTACAGGAGCACCATAGCATCATCCAGCTCTTTGTTTTAACATTTGCATTTTCCACTTCGGTTTCAGATTTGAATGTTTTAAAATGGTTGCCCCAATAAATAGTTATTTTAAAAAATATGTTTGTGGTGGATTTGGGGAGGAAAGAAAGTCTTCATAATCAGCTATGTGCTCTATACCTCCTTAGATCGCTCTAGTAAATAAATGACTACTTGCAGGTATTAAAGGATTTATTTTAAGCAGTGACATGTGGTGAGGTTTATGGCTGGTGAGGCAGTCCTCTCCCCCGACACCCCACTGACTAAAACACTTTCTTTTGCCTGCCTGTGCTTGCGGCAGAGCTCAGGAGGGCTGCTGCGAGCTCAGATGGGCTGCCGCGAGTTCAGGCAGGCGAAAGAAAGTGCTTTAGTTAGTGGGGTGTCGCGGGAGAGGAGAGAATGCCTGAGCATTGCATTTATTAAAGAAAAAAGAAAAAAGGAAATTTGAAGGAAAAGAGGGAGCGTGGGGTGTGGGTGAGGACATCAGAAATGGAGAAAGAGAGGAGGAAAAGTGAGCACGACGCTGCAGCTTTAAACAGAATGACAGAGTTGAAGCCTCTAATAAATGTGCCCTCTACTATGAGGCAGGGGAACTGCGTGCCTCAACTACCTCTGGATTTTTTAGGCTTTTAACCCTTGCTTAACTCTGCTCGAGCGTCTAAAAAGTCAGACTATATGAGGCATGCAGTTCTCCTGCCTCATAGTAGAGGGCGCTTTTTTAGAGGCTTTTTTAAACAGACAGTCATTCACGGTGTGGCAGCAGCTACCTAGCATAACCTCAGCACTCGCCTTTTCCCATTTACATTTTTTTCCTTTTCATGATTGACAGTGGTGAGGCTGTGCCTCCCCTGCCTCCCCTAACTGCACGTCACTGATTTTAAGTAATAATACAAATACTTATGATCAGTAATGTGTCTCAACAAATTGATAGATGTGTTCCACATTGCTATACACACAATATGTATTTAAGAGTACAATACAGTGGTTGTATCTTAATGGAGATCTATATGAATGCCCTCCAAACATTGCTTACACACTAAAATTATGTGTCAGCAATTTTAGACAAACACAAACTAATATTTATATTAGTAGAAGAGACATTTCATAAACCAAAGCTACTATAAAAAGAGGAAAGTAATCTAGTTCTGTGTTAATCTGAATATATGTTTCATTTTAAGTTTGCTTAACTCACAGATCTTCCCAAAATTTATTATCCAGCAGATAAAACAATTCCAGTTTCCTTCTTTTGCCACATCTCCAATTTTAACTTCAAATTTTATAACTTTGTACAAACTTTGTTTCTCTTTAGACATATTACCTGTTTCTGCTCTGTTACCAGATTACACAGAAGTCAAGTCTGGTCTGCAATCAAAAGTATTTTGGATTCATGAGCTACCCCAATATTATTTCCAACAGTGATGGAAATTTGTTGTTTTGGCACACATGCCCATTCTCTTATGCATCACAATCTTCTTCCTTCCTTCCTCCATCCCCCCTTCTCTCCCCTCCCTCCCCTCTACTTTCCTCCTTCCCTTCCCCCCTCCACTCTGTCTCGCTCTGCATCCTATATAATTCTCTCACACAACTTAAAAATACATATGCACTATATCAGTGATGGTGAACTTTTTTGTCCCTTGACTGCCCAAACCAGAATGCACACATGTGTACATGTGTGCATGTGCACATCAAAGTACTGGAAATTCAAAGACCAGCTGGCTGACACACATGCGCATTGTGAAAACCAGAAGACCAGATGGTGAAGGCACATATGCCCACAGAAAGGGTTCTGTGTGCCATCTCTTGCATGTGTGCCATAGGTTCGCCATCATGACACTATAATATCTTTGAAAATAAGTACAAACTGTATTCCTATTTCTTTTCCCGTTGGAAAATCTTGGGGATAAATTGGGTTTGAAAGCTCCTCTTAAAGCAATGGCTTCCAACTGAGGTGGCTTCCTTTGTCTCTGCTGTTTTTGTCAGAAGGAAAACAGAGAGAGAAAAACAAAGCTGACTGAGATTCTGTCTCCCAAGACAATATAATATCTCCCTTCTCTCCTTTCCTACTCAAAGACCTTTTAGAAAATACATTTCTATTACTTCTCCTTTTTTCTGAAAGAATGAGGTTTAAAGGAACTCTCCACAGGATGTATGAGAAATAGGACAAATTCAGCCTGACTTCATACTCTAAAGTACCTCTTCTAGCAGGATTCTTTGGTATCTGTTCATTGTTTAGAACCTACTCTTATTGTTTTGTTTTGTTTTTAATTTGTTTTTCTACTAACAATATATTTTCATAAAAAGCTGTGGTGTTATGATAATAATCAATAATGAATACTCTTTATTTTCCAGTGATATTTCTTCATTTTTAGGTCTCTGAGGTAAAGTTGCTTAATTCTCTTATTGGTATACATCATAAAATCACCATATAATTTGTTATCAGACACCATATGTGTGTAAATAGGTCTCTGGAGTACAGTTCTAGAAATGATAAAGGTTAGGAGAGAGGCATTTTGATGAAACTGCATAACAGGCTTATATTTAGTGTTGCTAAGTGTCATTGCTTCAGTGGCGTGGGTGTAAAACATTGCAAATCTTTTTATTTTATTTTATGAGGCCCTTTGGAGATTAGAATGAAGGCAAGCTAAAAACAGAAAACAAATCAGTTTTCTTTAAAAAATATATTCCTGTTAAAACATGATTTAGCACAATATATGAATCAGCTAATCTCTTCAACTTGAATGAGGAAATTATTGTGTAAACTAAGGGTATACAAGGTAGGCAACATAAATCCAGATAGCCACAAAATGACAACAAAGATAAATTTCTGGCCTTCTGTACTGTCATCTAGTATGATCAGGTTATTTTCAGTACAGCTATGGTATACCTGATATCATTATCATTATCTAGAAATAACTTGCTCAAACCGTAGTTGTGTGAGATTGCCAGATGATAATGAATAGAGATAAAGAGATAATCTAGGCTTATTTCCAGCAATCCCAACCCATTTGATTCCAAGGTATTTATTTTTCAATGGAAAAACAAGCAAACAGATGACCTGCTTTCTGAGCCAAGTTCACTGTGGTGAAGGATCACAATTAACATATAAATAAGTGGTCTTTTCTACTTTCTGGTTGTTGCAGTTTTATGGTCAGGCACAAGATATAACATCAGTCAGCTATTGTGATGGGATGTATACTTGCAGGAGCAAAGGGGGAAACTTTTGGCAACACAAAACTCTTCCAGAAAGAGACCCGAATTAAGCACAGCCTGAGTTGGATGCTGAGAGAGGAAGAGGTTTTAGTTGGCTAGAAGTTATAGCTTTAGTTTGGCAAGATTCTGTCCATTAGTGTAAGCAAATAAAGAACTCCATTGGAACTTGTGGACTCATCTCTGGGCTTGGGGTTAACAGTTATAGACTCTTATCCATGTTTGTTTGTTTGTTTGTTTATCAAATGTATTTGCTTCTCATCTCACAGTTCAGTTCCTACAGAAGGTTCACAGAATCAGAGGTGGGTTGCCAATTTTTTACTACCGGTTCGAGCATGCTCAAGTGTGCATGTGACATTCTGTGCATGCAGAGCCTCCTGCTGCCGCTATTACCAGTTTGCCCAATCCAGGCCGAACCAGCAGCAACCTGCATCTGCATAGAATACTTTATTACGTTTCATTTAAGTATCAACAACCACACAACAAAAGGCAAATAAGTATGTTATTGCCTCAAGGAATTTCATAATCAATAATAGCCATGGGTATTACTACATAATAAACTGTTATTTTTTCTATCAAATGAAGCATAATTCTTTTTTTAAAGTGTTGTATTATTTTTAGTTACAAAAATAAACATCCAAGCATTATTCTAAATAATTATTTTTCACCTCATTCTTGCTCCTTCCCAGATTAATCTAAAAATGCCACCATCCCATTTTTAAACAAACAAACAAACAAATCATTGTTCAGTGCTTAAAGTCTTGTTTATTCAAGACTGTAAAGTTCCATACATCGTTGATTTGGATTAATTTACTTTAACACATTTATTTCATCATCAGATAATGAATTACATTGTTCATCTTTGTCACTGTCCTCACATAGCAGCCGCATTCATCCAAAATGAAACCAAACTAAAGATTTTAAAGCTAAAAACCAACAACAATCTAGCAATCAGAAAATTAAAATTCAAAGGGAAAGGTTAGAGCCTAGCCTCTTTCACAATGGGTAAATTGTCCATATAGGTGATAATTAAATTATTACCGTTTCACCAGTTGTTTCAAGCCTATCAGTAATCCTACTGTACCAAGAAACTGGATGGAGGCTAAGACAAACCTAATGGGTTCTCCTGAGCCTCATTATTTTAAAGATGTGATGAAAAATATGAAATCAAATAATATGAATTAACCATAAATCACCATATAATAAAAATTAGCCAGTTTTAATTATCATGGTTTTAGCTTAACGGAATGCTATAATAGTGTAATGTAGACCTAGGCATTCTACAGCCCGTGGCCCACATCCAGCTCTTTGGTGGCTTTACTTGTTCACCTCCACAAGAGTCTCAGTTTCTGTGCCCACCCCTTGGAAAAATTCATTGGTCTAATCAATAGGATGCATTTGAGTATAAAGTGACTGCTCTGTCATGGATATGAAAAGAGGGGACTGATTGTCAATCCAACAGCCTCTGAGTTCTGGCTGAATGCATCATTTCCCTCAGTTTGAAATGTGTCTTTCTGAAAGTTTAGCTGACTAAGAGTTAAGTGTATAATCTCTGCCCTATGATATTTCTTCAATAATCTTGCAGAATACCTAAATAGCATCTAAAACATGTGATGTTCACTTGTACTAAGCTTGATTTAATACAGCTAACCTCTCATCTCTGCCTTTTGCACCTTATCATTTTAGTTAGTTGTTTTCTCTTACCTTTACTTTCATATGCAAGGAAGGTAAAGAAGAAGAAACCTTTTTTCACCTGTTCCTACTTCTGCTGCATTTCTAATCTATTTTTAATCTTTGAGTCTTTGAAACTCTTAATTAAAATATCTGTGTGTGTTTGTGTGTGTGTGTTTGTCCTTGGATAAGAGTTGAAGAAAAAGTCTCGTTGGCTAAATATGAATAGAAGAGAATTAGAAGAGAATATATCATTTGGCCAAATATGATAGCTACATAAGGAATTTGTCTCCAGAGCAGAAGATATCAGTATACATGCAAAACAATATTCTTATTATGATAATGTTAATAATGATAATATTATAAGAACTATAGAACTGTATTAACAGTTCCTGGGTCCATCTGAACTTTCTAAATTGACATAGAAGAACCCAAAAACTTGAAGGACTCTACTGACCTTCAAGATGCCAAATAGAGTAAAAGGTGGTAGGATAGGAAATATCTCCTAAAATCCACTCTCATGTCTACAATTTTAAGCATGTAAAGCTGCAGATTTTTCCGGCTCCACCACAGCATCAGTTGTTCAATATTCTATCTATGTACAGATTCATAACCATTTCGAATGAGACCAATGACTGTTGTATCATCTATAAACTTCAGTATTTTAAGAGAAGAATCCTTAAAGATGCAGATATTGTATGTATTTTGATCTAACTTATTAACTATTCCAACTGAGAAATATTTTGGACATTAGAAGCAGTTATATATAAACAGAGATCAAAGATGTTACCTTCAAATGTGATCTTTTCTGAAAGTGGAATGAAGAATGTTAAATTAAATGTTTTAGGACTAAATAAACTTCAGTCAATCAAAATTGACTTCAGTCTTAAGTAATAAAAAACATAAAAGATACCTCAAACAGAAAAACTGATAATAAATAACAAGAAAAAGGAAAATTAGGAATATGTTACATTTAGAGTAATTACTTGAAAATTTAAGGGCTAATTTGGGGTACTAATGAAAGAGTTATTATGGAAGAAATTTAACAGAGGCATATAGGGTTAAAGGAAGAAGGAAAGATTCTATTGAAACATTTTACAAATAAGATTTTACTAATGCATGATTTGAGCCGAGGTGGCGCAGTGGTTAGGGTGCAGTACTGCAGGCCACTTCAGCTGACTGTTATCTACAGCTCAGTGGTTCTAATCTCACTGGCTCAAAGTTGACTCAGCCTTCCATCCTTCCGAGGTGGGTGAAATGAGGACCCAGACTGTGGGGGCGATATGCTGACTCTGTAAACCGCTTAGAGAGGGCTGAAAGCCCTATGAAGCGGTATATAAGTCTAACTGCTATTGCTATTGCTATGTGCCCCAGTTATTACTTGTTCATTTTTTCCAAACAAAAGATTCCAAGCATTATATTTTCCCATTAAATTTTTTTCAGCTCATTTTAGTGTTACTCTTCTGAACTTTTCAAATGGTGATCCTAGTATTCCAGATGCACACAACAACAATTTGTTGAAATCAATATCATTTGACTCTATATCCTAGTGATCCCAGTATGAAGTTTGCCTTGTCCATAACTGCTGTATACTGAGACAATATTGGAGCCAATGATCTTCAAATATTTACTTTCCTGTGACCAGCGATGATGCTCTTTAAGTGATGGAATATGAATGTCTTGGTGTGAAGTTTGAATGTTGAGACAAATGAGACCTTGTTTATGTATTGATTGTCCTGATGCTCAGCAAAATCTTTTACTAAGCTTATGGGCTGCCAATAGGCTGGTATTGAAAACCTTTTGCCTTTTAATCTGGAGGATTTCAGTCTCCATGATCTCAGTGCAGAGTCAGAAAGAGTCAAGAATTCATGACATGTGTTTGTCCAGTTAGTCTGAGCCAGTGACGTGCAGTCAGGGGAGGCAGGCGAGGCAGTGCCTCACCACTGACATCATGAAAAGAAAAAAAATGTAAAAGGAAAAAGTCTGAGCTAGTTGCTGCCAGAGTCAGTGGATGACTCTGCTTAGTGCTTAACTGTTTAAAAAAGCCTCTAAAAAGTACCCTCTGCAGGAGGAGGCAGGAGAACCAAGTGCCTCATTTAGTCTCACTTTATGATCACTCGAGCAGAGTTAAGCAAGAGTTAAAAGCCAAAAAAATGCCTTATGTAGATGAGGCATGTGATTCTCTTGCATTTTTTAAACAGTTAAGCAGAGTCATCCATTGGAGACTCTGGCAGCAGCTACCCCAGCCTGACCTCAGCAGCTCTTGCCTTTTTCCTTTTACGTTTTTACATTTTCATGATGGCAGGCAAGAGCAGAGTTGAAATCCTCTGTGAAACAGCTGGAAAAGGTATGTGGGTCAGAGGGAGGGGAGGAATTCAAAATTAATGTAATTTGCAAGTAATTGTAAGTAATGTGTGTGTGTGTGTGTGCATGTGATTGTTTGTGTGTGTGTGTGCATGTGTTTGTTTGAGAGAGAATTTGTTGAGAGTGATGACAGGGAAGGGGGTAGGAAAGGCAGGGAGGGCAGCCCTCTAGCTTTCTTTCTTTGTGTCCACAGCAGCCCGCCAGCAGAGGCAGGTCTTTTGCCCGCCTCTGCTGGTGAGCTGCCGCTTTCTTTTGCCCAGAGGTGGGCAGTTCAGGCGAGCTGGTGGGCTGGCACTTTCTTTCTTTTGCCCAGAGGTGGCAGCCTGCCTGAGCTGCCCACCTCTGGGCAAAAGAAAGAAAGAAAGTGCCAGCTTGCCACTGGTAGGCAGTTTCATCAACATTTGCTGGACTTCTGAAATCAAGAGATGATGAGACACAAGTGGCATTTCTCTTCCTGACTTTCATTATAGTTTACTGAAACCTCTAGAAGATGAACTGGTACAAGCAATATCAAAAATAAATTTGATTAAAGCTGTATGAAAGCTCTTCTATACTATAACAGCAAGGGGAACAAAGCCACGATGCTACTCTCTCCTTGTTGCAACAGCATGCTACCATATGGAGGAATTGTTCAAGATGACCCATTCCTACTAAAAAAGGATACCTTCTTGGCCATCTAAGGCTGCAGGGATTTGCAGTTGACTCACTGGTGGGTTGTAGGCGGTACGCCCCAGTACAGGTGGACAGGAGCCTGCCTGGGTACTGTTCCGGTACAGTTCTCCGGAGGGCCCACCCACCCGCCCGAGCTCCTTACCTGTCCTTTAAGCCTTTGGTGCTTCTGTACACATACATGGCGCATATGGCACCTGTGCAACACTCCGCTGAGCAGCTGGAGTGTCGAGGAGGCTTGCGGAGGCATCACAAGCAAGTAAGACACATGCATCCATGTGGGCGACACTGGGCCCAACCCACTACTGAGTTGACTGGATCCCCAAATCCTTCTCTTTAGGGGGAAAATAATGCTACCTCACTTGTCAGAAGCCCTTCTTGTATCTGGCCATATTAGACAACTCTTACTACATTTCTAGCATCTGTAGCATTTCCTTCTTGGAAAGGCAGGGAGAGGGGAGCAATTACAGACTGCCTTAGAGGAATATGTTATTCACAAACCTTTCGTTGAAATTCAGGCCTGAGCATGGAACAGCAAAAACAATTCTATCCCATACCTTTGGATCCTCACTACCTTTTGACTCTTAAACAACAGTAAATCCTAGGAACAAGGCAATCCTTTAGTCCTAAAGAATCTGTAAGACTTTGGCATCAGGAGCATTATTTTACCCTGGTTCTGTTTCTTCATACAGATAATCCCCATTGATGGATGTGGAGGAGGGAGAAAGAGGCTGGCAATGGAGTTTCACAGAATTTGGTGTTCTACTTTCTATCCTTCAACATTTACATAAAAATGCTGAGAGATGCCATCAGTCAATTATGGAAAAAATATCACTGATAGCTTCCTAATGATAAATGGTAGAGGCTCAAGAACTGTGTTGTTCTTCTGGGAACATCTTTTTTATGCCCCACATAAAATAGCAATAGGAATAGCATTTAGGCTTACATACTCTTCCATAGTGGAATGGTTTACAATGCAGAACATTATTTGCACATTGCCCTCAACAACCTGGATCCTTATTTTACTGATTTCAGAAGAATGGAAGGCTGAGTCAACCTTGAGCCCAGGATCAGACTCCAAGTTGTGGGCAGAGTTTGCCTGCAATACTGCACTTTAACCACTGCATCACCAGATCTCCTTAGACCTTTATTATCTCTTTCAGTTGAATTGAGTTCTAGCTGTCTAAACAGTTCCTTAATTTCAAGAGGATACAAACAATTTACAGATGTATAATTTATACTCAATAGTGTGCTTATGTGTATAAAAATATATATACTCAACAGGGTATAAATATACCAGTTTTATTTCTTATTTAGGAACTATTTGACCTAAAAGATAACCTTTGTATTATACTTTTAGATAATTTGGAATCCTGGCTTACTCATACTGTTGCCAAACTCATCTTGACTCTTAGTAATGGGTATAATTGTCCTCTCATGAAACTTCTGTTTTCATTTGTCCACCTGTGCATTCACTCTGGTCACTAATTACCAAATACGTCTTTTTGTCTCTCAAGCTTACTTACATAGGAAATGGAATGCCAAATGAGCATTCACTCAGAAGATTATATTTAAGGGAAAAAAAGAAATACAATCAAAAAGTTAATTACATATACTTATATAACCATTTATATTAATAGTTAATATAAAATTGATAAGAAATTGAAGCTTTAAAAAGATGATTAATTGGTTTCTTGACTACAACAATACTTTGGAATGGAAGAAAAAAGATTTGAACAGCTAACTAAATATTGAGGTAAAAATCAATATATCACATTCTGAATTTCCAAATATGTAACATATAACTGTAACACATATATTTATTTCATTTCAGATTAAGATATTTTAAACAATTCTGCATTGTCCACTTTGTAATGAACAATTGTTATGTTACAGTTATGAAACAATGTACATAATTTGTTTCATACTAATAACATTAGAAAAGGAAAATACACTGATTTGCTATAATATAAAAATAGGGGGCAGCGTTCTTTAGAATGATAAAACAAATATTAATATTTAACGTGTTGTACTTTTTATCATTGTTAGGAGTTATATAACACATAACTTATTTTTTTCAGAAATAAATCCCATTGCTTTCAGTAGACTTAATGTGATATATTATTGAATAAAAATGCATAGGTTTTGGTATGACATTAAAATTGAAGGCATAACCTTTCTTTTTGATTTTATTCTGATCGGTGATATTTGCAGAAGGGCTACAATCATTATGCATGAAATTTCAACCTTACTTGCCTATGAGATCTTTGCTGCTTTTATTTTTGTTGGGAAAATTTCCAGGGAAATTATTTTTCTCCATTGCTGTTAGCAAAACACATAATAGCATTCAGTCCCATCTTTCTTCATAGCTTTTCTCTTGTCGTATGGAAGACATCATTGTCATAAATTTAAAGTCACATTTTGACCAGACAAAGTGTCTCCAATCTTATTTTGGATAGTGATCCATTTGACACGCTTACTGTAACAACAAAAACCTATATATTTTAATTGGAATCATTTGAACAGTACTCTGGGTGACACTCTACAGATGTGAAAGTTGTTTTTTAGTATTGTCAGGCTACAAGAGGAAAAAAGTGCAAAAAATATGTTGCTAGTCATGCTGTCTGGGAAGTCTGAAATTGCATGTGTGATACTAGATCTTTATACTTGTGCCTATTTTAGAAAATGTATTAGTTTTTTCTTGTTCTTCTGTGGTGTAGAGCTGTATATAAAAAATATACAAACCATAATATTTTAATATCTCAAGTTATTAGTTGCTATATTTTCTTATTCAGTGTTCCTCGTGGAGAATCTGTACCACACATGGCTAACACTAGTTTGAATCTTTAGAATTAGAATGTCAGCTTCTTTCAGAAAAAGGATTGAATAATGAAATTCGTTATTCTTTTTGTGTGCACTGTAGTCAAGGGGAATTTGCACAACTGTGGGCTTTATTTTCTGTTCATAGTGAAAAAACTAAATATGGACAAAGTATAATGGCAGATGAGGATTACCTAAACATCTGAACCTAAGACATTTCATTTTAATTCAGGCATCTGAACTAAACCTGTAAATCCATGGTTTTATGGTTTTATGCACTACCTTGAGCAGAGCAACATGCCTTTCCTTAACAAAAGCTAAACATTTGGAGGAAAATAAAATCCTTACATGTTCTCTCTGTTCCAACGACATATCAACATTGAGAGCTTTGCATCTATTTTCTGTAAGAGGCACTTTTGCAGAACAGCACCTGACTAATCATTGTTTTGATCCCTTGAGCTATGTAAATGGCATACTGTTACTCACCTACTGTATGTTAGCAAAGTTACCTAGCAAAGGGAGCATAAATTAAGTCCAAGATTAACATCAGACCAACAGTCAAGAACCAAACAATAGTCCATACCCCAATCAAGAAACAAGCTAACAATAAACAGCCCAACCAAAAAACCTCCAAGACCACTCCCACCAACACTTACAGGACAAGCCACTAGAATATAAATTGAGAGCAAACTTCTTATTAGCATTGATGATGTTACCTACGTAATTTCAGTAAATGTCTGCAAGAAAACTGTGAAGCTCAGACACCCATCATTTCAATCCAGAGCTAGAAATATTCTCCTTTAAAGTTATCCTTCACTCCCAGAAAGACTGTGCAGATTGAAATACCCCTCCCATAATGAGTATACCAAACATAGTATTGTTAAACCTAATATTACACCTTTAATACATGTTATTAATCCTAAATGACAAAGCCAAGTTTACAGCATAGTTAAGTACATGGCCATATTAATTCCACCAGCCATCAGATTTACTAATTACTCTAGATTTTCAGCTTTTCATATTTACTTGATTATTGGGCAGATGCCAATTTTAAATTATAGTTTTATCAAAGTGGCTGGAATTCAGTGACTATGGTTGAGATTCACCATAGACTCTAACTAATCTAATGAGATTAGTTAGAGTCTGATTAGAGAGCCAGTTTGGTGTAGTGGGTAATGCATCAGATTAGAAACTGGGAAACGGGGAGTTCTAGTCCACTTTAGGCAGAAAGTAGGCTGGGTGACCTTTGGTTAATCAATTTCTCTCAGCCTTAAGAAGACAGCAAAGACAAAACTATTTCTGAAAAACCTTGCAAGAAAACTGCAGGGACTTATCCAGGGAGAGATAAGACTTATCCAGGGAGAGATATCCTCTGAGAATGAGACACAATTGGATGGAAGGGGAAAAAGTGTGATTCATATATAATTTTTTCCTGAAAATAAAGTCTAAAATGTATCTTAAGTCAATACCTTTGTTACAGACTTATGAAAAGAAAGCTGTTATTTACCACTCCAAATCATTTTCCACTGTGAAGTGCAATGTAGTTTATTGAGATTGATTTTGCCTTCTTTAAAAGTTGCCAAAGCTGAAAGATGCTTCTGTACAGATGCTCTGGAACAGGAAAGAGGAAGGCAAGTCTGCCTTACTGCTGAGGTCATGAAGTCTACATGGATAGCATTTTAAGAAGGAACATAGAAAGAGGCTTCAGACATTCAGCTTTGGCTCTGGCTGGTGCAGTGAATCACTGAGTACAGTTAGGTTATTGAAAACATACATTCTTTTATATCTTTTCCCAGATCATTCCTTTCCAAAGTACAAACGTAGGCTGTACATAAATACTATAATAAGACACATTCTAAAGTCATTTTCAGCTACTTAATGACTTCTAAAAATATACTTTCACATCAACACAGAAAGAAGAAAGTAAAAGAAATTTGATTAAGAAAATACAAATACAAAATCCAAATCTGCCTGCCTGCCTGCCTGCCTGCCCGCCCGCCCGCCCATCCATCCATCCATCCATCCATCCATCCATCCATCCATCCATCCATCCATCCATCCATCCATCCATCCATCTATCATCTATCATCTATCATCTATCATCTATCATCTATCATCTATCATCTATCATCTATCATCTATCATCTATCATCTATCATCTATCATCTATCTATCTATCTATCTATCTATCTATCTATCATCTATCATCTATCTATCTATCATCTATCTATCTCCATCCATCCATCCATCCATCCATCCATCCATCCTCTACCCCATCACAATCAAGTTTACATCAAGCAATATATTCCAATTCCAATAATAGCATAAAATCATGAAAAGAAAATCCAATAATGGATTATTTTGGATTTCAAACTCAGCCTCTAAAATAACTACAATGGTTCTCTAGACATAAAGATTGTAGCCTGATCCATAATATGTATATTGTAAAACTGTAAAAGTCAGTTATAACATTGATAAAGACTAATTGTTAGCTATGCTTCCTAAACCACTGACATTGCAAAAACCAATTAATAGGGATCTCTCTGCAAATACTGATGTTAACTAATCACTGACCTAACCCTTTGCTTGCTTTTTAAATAACCAAGATGTATTCCTGTCTTAATAGAAAGTGATTTAATTGTACTTTCTTTGAATTAGACTTAATAATTTTTAATATAAATGCATTGATAATAATACAGAGATGATGTATGAAGAATGAAATTCAGCAGCTAAGGGACTTATTATGGCTAGGTACTATTTTACTTCTATCTCCTACATTTGAAGGTTTGAAAAACTGAAGAAACAATGTTTAGTTTTTTTTTGAAACTTGTTCTCAACACTGTTGACATAATTTGCCATAAAAAATGGTTCCATTTTAACTTTAAGTCAAATTTTAGTTAGCTTGCTGAAATCTACTTTTTCTGGAGACTGGATTACTTAAAAGTTTCTAGAAAAATAGAGACCTTGTTAGGCAACAGAATTTCCTGGATCCCTGGTAAATTTACACCATGCAAATAGAAACAAAAC
Organism: Thamnophis sirtalis; assembly: GCF_051295495.1. Taxonomy (NCBI): domain Eukaryota; kingdom Metazoa; phylum Chordata; class Lepidosauria; order Squamata; family Natricidae; genus Thamnophis; species Thamnophis sirtalis. The sequence goes on along the minus strand of NW_028261390.1, from coordinate 45,332,656 downwards.
AAAAGACTAGTGGTTAAAGGCACTGAAAACAATACTGTGTATTAAGTACTGTTTGAATAATAGTAATTGTGCTGAGAATAGCACTTGTTTCTTATTTTTTCCCCAAAATGTCAGTTTAAAGTGAAATTCAGTGTGGGAAGGAATCTTTTTGGCAGAATAAGAAGAAATCCAATGAGTTATAAATACATTCCAACAAAAATACACTAATCACATCTTAACTGTTTACAGAAGCATTTTCTATGCATGCACAATCCATTCAGTTAAATGCTGATATTGATAACATTATTAAAAAAAGAACAAAAATGCCAAAATGAAATGAAAACTGGATATAACACAATAAAGGACAAGGGGAAATGTGACTTGAAAGGTGAAAAAGATTGGGAGCATTTAAAACGATAAGTTCATTTAGCAACATATCTTTAAAATGGCCTATTTCTGCTGTCCCTGGTATTTATTGTACCTGGGTTTTTTAAAAATTTAATTTTCATTACGAGCATTGATCTGGGCAACAAATCTAAGCAAACTAGATTAAACTAGAGTATGAAACTGAGGTTTGTGTTGACTTTGTGACACAGACCTTCCAGAGTTGCGACTGGTTTTCAAGTTAACTTTCATCATGGATCTAGATCTTTTCACTTGGTTCAATTTCTTGATAGGTCTGCAAATGATATAATCAAATATGTCCCAAAGGTCCTTACACTGGATACAAGACTTTTGAGCATGTTAGGAATTCAGATTGCATCAACAGAAGTTTACAAATGTTTGCAGCTGATGGAAGAGAAAGAAATGTATTATTGGACCCTAGAAATCTATAAATCACAGCCTTTCTGCATCCACATTACCACAAAGGGAAAAAATGTGAATAAATGGTATACCAGCCCTCCCACATTTGTTTGGTCTCCAACCTGAGTGGACTTTAGTTATGGCATGCTGAAGGTTGGGAAGTTGATATAACCATATGTGGAAGGCAACCTAATTTAAGAAAACTATTGTAAAAATATTCATGAATACACAATAGCCTAGTTATATACTTATTGCATAGCTTAGTGAGATTTGCCACAGAGAAAACAGACATCATCTTAATGAAGGACAAATTATTATTTTTGCTCTTAAAAAAAGAGAAGGCACCTTTGAAACTAGGACTTGTGCTTTAAAAGATTTGAGTTTTAATGTGACATATTTTCTTGGTTTGTTGTTGTTCGGTCACTAAGTCATGTGTAACTCTCCGCAGTCCCATGGACCATAGCATGCCAAGCCCCCTTGTTTTTCATGTCTCCTGGAGTTTTCTCAAATTCTTGTTCCTTGGGTCTTCAACCTTCCCAGCAACAGGATCTTTTCCAAAGAGTCCTCTCTTCTTATTAGATGGCCAAAGTATTTGAGTTTCATCTTAAATATTTGTCCCTTCAAGGGTCAGGTTGATTTCATTTATTTTCTTATAAGAATCACCATTTTTTTTTTAAAAAAAGTTTTCATTTCTGACAGGCATTTGACCCACTGCAAATCTAAGTGTTAACTCTTTTATTCTATTTATTGTCAACAGTGAATCTGGATCCAGAGATGTTCCAATTGTCTGACAATTAAAAAGTAATAAAAGTTTATTGTTAAATGCAGACTATCAATTATTGACTATAAAATAAAATATTGACTTTTAAATGAAAGCATCAAATGTTTTACGGAATCAAAGACAGGACTCAGAATTATAATTGAAAAATAAGAACAACAGGCAAATTTGGACGTTTTATGTGGGACACCAGTGTTTACAGTTAGAAAGTTTCATCCCTGATATAAATCTTTGTAATAATTAATATGGTTCCAAGTATGTTAACATGGCAATCATCTTCATAGGTATCCATAGAGGCCTCAGCATATCAAATAAAAATGTTTTATATTGGGGGAAACAAATAAAAATGGTGAGCTGAGTGGTGTCATTAAATAAATGCTGTGACTCAAGTATTTATGCCAGAATGCAGGATGCAAGTCCAAAATGATGGCAATTGTTGGCTGATGCACATGTCATAATTGAGTTTACTGAATGTGTTATCAATATTTGTTGGACTATTGGGGAGGGGGGCTTTTAATGTAAATATATCTGCCCAAATTAAAGAGCTGTGAAAATTAGGAAAACTACACAAAACACCTGATAATTTCCTTTGTCAAATACATGCGAATCATCTGCTCATGGTCCGTTTCAACGTCACACGTTGTTTATATTTATATTATATTAAATGAATCTATCTTTCCCTCTCCCTCCCCTCCCCCTCTCCTCTCCATTAAGCACTACACTATATATAAAAATTGCTACACTATATAAACTATATAGTATGGTTTGCCGCATCATCATTATTATTTTTACAAAAAATGATCAACAGTGAAGCATTGTTTGTTTTAATGATTTCCAGCACACTTTATAAAAGTAAAATATTTTGAAGTGATAAATTCAACACGGGTGCTTGGAAATTTAATTTAGACTGTATTTCAAGTTAAGTTAACTTTCATATTACATTTTTTTTCCAAATAGTAAATGCAGGGTCAATGCAGTTATTCTATAGGACCGTCTTCTTGTTTTTACTTCTATAACTTTTTGCAGCCATCCTTCTCATATTTGCCCAACATGGAAAAAGTCACAAAGAGATAAAGATATTCTATGATCCACTGATCGCCATTTATGCAATCCACTTGGAGGGAATGTACCTTTCATTTAAAACAATTTCACTCACAATTGTTGAAAGATTGAACAGAAAAATGTTATTAGCAGAAACCAATCTAATACAATTTCCAACTTTCCTGCTTCCTCATCTAGATTGTCAACTCCTAATGAAAGCAGTCTTAGATATTTCTCCTCTCAAAAATAAACTCTTGTAATTGTAGAGATATTGATAGAATAAATATGTAGAGAAGTGCCTTTCATACATGTATGTTATTTATATTATTTTAGTATAATTTTTATTAAACAAATTTTGTACAAAGATAAAAGATAAACATGAAAAACTAAAAGAAAGAAAAATGAAAAGTGTTGAAAGTGAGAAAACAAAAAAGAAAAAATACTTAAAGAAGTAATATTTTTACAAGCAGTTTTAGTCATATTAAATCTATTAAATATGGTGCGCTTATGCATACCCTTAAATACCTCTTATGAATGGGGCGAGGTCAACAGTAACCAGTCTAAGGTTAAAGTTTTGGTGGTTTGGGGCAGAAACCACAGTGTCAGGTAGTGCATTCCAGGCATTGACAACTCTGTTACTGAAGTCGTATTTTCTACAATCAGGTTTGGAGTGGTTTATCTTAAGTTTGTATTTATTGTGAGCTCTTGTGTTGTTATGGTTGAAGTGGAAGTATTCATTGACAGGTAGGACATTGGAACAGATAATATTATGTACTATGTTTAGGTTGGATTGAAGACGGCAACGTTCTAAATTGTCTAAGTCCAAAATTTCAAGTCTGGTGGCATAAGGTATTCTGTTGCGAGCAGAGGAGTGGAGGACTCTTCTTGTGAAATATCTCTGGACTCATTTGATTGTATTTATGTCTGATATGCAGACAGATGAACAGTATTCAAGAATTTGTCTAGCAAAAGTTTGCAGTTCACTATTACTAGAGAAGAAGCTATACAATATTAGGTTAACAACTCTTAATGTGTTCTGATTTTTTCTGCCAATGTGTAAGATTTTTGTTGTCAATTCACCACCCCCCTGCAAACAAAAGACTTTAACCATTTATGCAATCTCTGCCATTTTCATGATCCTGCATTATGGATATTTCCGTATTCTTCCATCTTTGGTCATATAATAACCTCACTTCCAAAGAATGCAGATGTTTTTCTCTATGCTTGAAAGATGGCAGGGCAAAAGAGCCTCTAGTCATCTCTTTTAAAACCAAGACCAGAGCTTCTCAGATACTCTCTCTTTCTTATCTTTATGTCAGAACCTGGTTTTCACAGTTTTCGCCTCTTGTCCATTCACACATTTGCAAACAATGTCTTGTCCTGTTGAATTTTCAGAAGGTATATACAATTGCAATTCATAAGGATTTTGTTTATACAGTAGACGTTTAAAAGTGAATTAGACAACCTATAATCTACTTGTTCATTACTGCAGAAATATTTCCTTACCTGGTTCCTCAATGTCTTAAAAAGGGGTAGAGCATCTGATGTCTTCACTTGAGCTACTTATATATGTATCTACATTGAAAATAGCCCAGATGAACTAGCTATGACATATGGATATGCCTCTCTCCCTCTCTTTGGATCTTCTTTCAGAAATATTTCTTTATCAGATTCCTCATTGTCTTCAACAACCACAGAGGTTCTAAGAGATTCTACCTTCACTGGAAATGCTAGAGATTTTCAGAGATGTCTCGGCCTTGAAAATAGCTGACAATGAGCTGTATACCACAATCAGACATCACAGGAAATGTTTTATGGCATTTGGTATTATGTCACAAACTGCTTTATAGTAATGTTTATGACATAAAATGTTTTATAAAATCTGACAATTTTCAATTCTATAAGAATCATGAGTCACAGATAGTTTATGCATTCTATTCTTTGAGATACCTCACACTATTTTGACCAGTTAAAGTTTACAGAAGTCAGAATTTTAATAGTATGTGAATGGAGGGATGGATGGAATGAAAGAAGGCAGATAGGGATAACAGACATTTGTTTTTGCAAGATAAAGCTGTCTATCCTCTGAATAAATTTTGAGATGAACTTTATTATGGGGTTCATAATAAAATATGAGTACCAGCACTATGGTACTGCCTGCAAGACCACTTTCTGAAATCTGTCACTTTCTGCAATACCTTACAAATCACCCCACATTTTCCATACTTTTTTTTCATAGATAAAAGTTAATTAAGATTACATGCCAGAAACGGATAATAATAATAATAATAATAATAATAATAATAATAATAATAATAATAATAATTGAAACTCTATGGAAAGTCAGAAATAGAAATCCAATCATTGACAAATACAGTCCGAGTATTCAGCACCGATATTTCAATGCAGTTTGGCATGGAAAAATGCGCCACTGTATCCATAAAAAGGGGCAAAATCACTGCATCTGAGGGAATTGAAATGCCCAATGGCCAACTAATTAAATGCAAAGAAAATGAAGCCTACAAATACTTAGGCATTCTGCAGTTGGATAACATCAAGCATGGAGAAGTAAAAACTATTGTCAGGCGAGAGTACACCAACAGAGTTAGGAAAATTTTGAAATCTAAATTGAATGGTGGAAATACAATCAAGGCCATAAATACCTGGGCAATACCAGTTATAAGATACACAGCTGGCATAGTTAACTGGACACAAGCTGATTTGGACCTTTTGGACCGAAAAACCAGGAAACTAATGACAATGCACTACAGTTTACATCCACGTGGTGATACTGATAGACTATATCTGCCCCGAAAATCAGGGGGCAGAGGATTATTACAAGTGAAGCAAACAGTTGAAGAAGAAAAACATGCACTGGCTGATTATTTAAAAGACACTCAAGAACATCTATTAATCGAAGTAAAGAACAAAAATCTACTGAAGGCCCAACAGACAAAACAAGAATACATAAAAGATGTGATAAAATCAAGAATGGAGAGTTGGCAGAACAAAGCACTGCATGGTCAATTTCTGGAAAAAATAAAAGATAAAGTGGACAGTGAACAAACTTGGTTATGGTTAAAAACAGGTACATTAAAGAAAGAAACAGAGTCACTAATCCTGGCTGCGCAAGAACAAGCTATCCGCACCAATGCCATTAAGGCCAAAATCGAAAAATCCTCTGATGATGCCAAATGCAGACTTTGCAAAGAAGCTGATGAAACTGTTGATCACATACTCAGCTGCTGTAAAAAAATTGCGCAGACTGATTATAAATTGCGGCACAATTCAGTAGCACAAATGATCCATTGGAATTTGTGCAAAAATTATAATATTAAAACAGCAACAAACTGGTGGGAACATCAGCCTGAAAAAGTCACCGAAAATCAGATGGTCAAGATCTTGTGGGATTTCCGTATACAAACCGACAAAATACTGGCGCATAATACACCAGACATCACACTGGTTGAGAAAAATAAGGTCACAATCATAGACATCGCAATACCAGGTGATAGCAGGGTCGCCGAGAAGGAACATGAAAAAATCGCAAGATATCAGGACTTAAAAATCGAAATTCAACGACTATGGCACAAACCAGTGGTAATTCCAGTGGTAATTGGCACACTGGGTGCTATTCCAAAAGCACTGGAATTACATTTAAAACAGTTAAAAATTGACAAAATCACCATCAGTCAAATGCAAAAAGCCGCACTGCTTGGATCTGCACGCATATTACGAAAATACGTTACGACGTCCTAGGCCCCTGGGTGGGGCCCGACTAGTAACCAATGCCAAATCCGGCGAAACAACTGGCCGCTGTGATACAATTGTACAACAACAACAACAACAACAACAACAACAACAACAACAATAATAATAATAATAATAATAATAATAATAATAATAATAATAATAATCTGGTGAGAAATAAGAAATACAATCAAGGCCATAAATACCTGGGCAATACCAGTTATAAGATACACAGCTGGTATAGTTAACTCGACACAAGCTGATTTGGACCTTTTGGACCGAAAAACCAGGAAACTAATGACAATGCACTACAGTTTACATCCACGTGGTGATACTGATAGACTGTACCTGCCCCGAAAATCAGGTGGCAGAGGATTATTACAAGTGAAGCAAACAGTTGAAGAAGAAAAACATGCACTGGCTGATTATTTAAAAGAAAGTCAAGAACATCTATTAATCGAAGTAAAGAACAAAAATCTACTGAAGGCCCAACAGACGAAACAAGAATACAGAAAAGATGTGATAAAATCAAGAATGAAGAGTTGGCAGAACAAAGCACTGCATGGCCAATTTCTGGAAAAAATAAAAGATAAAGTGGACAGTGAACAAACTTGGTTATGGTTAACAACAGGTACATTAAAGAAAGAAACAGAGTCACTAATCCTGGCTGCGCAAGAACAAGCTATCCGCACCAATGCCATTAAGGCCAAAATCGAAAAATCCTCTGATGATGCCAAATGCAGACTTTGCAAAGAAGCTGATGAAACTGTTGATCACATACTCAGCTGCTGTAAAAAAATCGCACAAACTGATTATAAATTGCGGCACAATTCAGTAGCACAAATGATCCATTGGAATTTGTGCAAAAATTATAATATTAAAACAGCAACAAACTGGTGGGAACATCAGCCTGAAAAAGTCACCGAAAATCAGATGATCAAGATCTTGTGGGATTTCTGTATACAAACAGACAAAATACTGGTGCATAATACACCAGACATCACACTGGTTGAGAAAAACAAGGTTAAAATCATAGATATTGCAGGTGATAGCAGGGTCGCCGAGAAGGAACATGAAAAAATCGCAAAATACCAGGACTTAAAAATTGAAATTCAACGACTATGGCACAAACCAGCAGTGGTAATTCCAGTGGTAATTGGCACAATGGGTGCTATTCCAAAAGCACTGGAATTACATTTAAAACAGTTAAAAAGTGACAAAATCACCATCAGTCAAATGCAAAAAGCCGCACTGCTTGGATCTGCACGCATATTACGAAAATACGTTACGACGTCCTAGGCCCCTGGGTGGGGCCTGACTAGTAACCAATGCCAAATCCGGTGAAACAACTGGCCGCTGTGATACAATTGAATAATAATAATAATATAAAAATTAATTCAAATTACTTCAAATTACTCACAGGCATTATTGCAGATAACATGATGGATTATTTGGAAACGAACAACATCTTGCCAGTAGAGCAAAAAGGCAACAAAAGAAGGAGCAGGGGCACAAAAGATCAGCTCCTAATTGATAAAATGATATTAGAAAATTGTAAGAACAGAAAAATGAACTTGAATATGGTCTGGATTGATTACAAAAAGGCATTTGACTCACTGCCACATAGTTGGATCATAAAATGCTTAGAAACAACTGGCATTAGCAAAAATATTACATCCTTTACTGAAAAGGCAATGAAACAATGGAGAACTGAGTTGGCAGTAGGGAATGAGAGCTACGGAATGGTTAATATCAAGCGAGGAATTTTCCAGGGTGATTCACTTTCACCTCTTCTCTTCATTATCACAATGATCCCACTATCAGTAATCTTAAAAAAAATGAAATTAGGCTACCAGCCAAAGAAGCTGAAAAAATTTCGGATTTACTATATATGGATGATTTGAAACTCTATGGAAAGTCAGAAATAGAAATCCAATTATTGACAAATACAGTCCGAGTATTCAGCACCGATATTTCAATGCAGTTTGGCATGGGAAAATGCGCCACTGTATCCATAAAAAGAGGCAAAATCACTGCATGTGAGGGAATTGAAATGCCCAATGGCCAACTAATTAAATGCAATGAAAATGAAGCCTACAAATACTTAGGCATTCTGCAGTTGGATAATATCAAGCATGGAGAAGTAAAAACTATTGTCAGGCGAGAGTACACCAACAGAGTTAGGAAAATTTTGAAATCTAAATTGAATGGTGGAAATACAATCAAGGCCATAAATACCTGGGCGATACCAGTTATAAGATACACAGTTGGTATAGTTAACTGGACACAAGCTGATTTGGACATTTTGGAACATTTAAAACAGTTTAAAATTGACAAAATCACCATCAGTCAAATGCAAAAAGCCGCACTGCTTGGATCTGCACGTATATTACGAAAATACGTTCCGACGTCCTAGGCCCCTGGGTGGGGTCCGACTAGTAACCAATGCCAAATCCGGTGAAACAACTGGCCTCTGTGATACAATTGTATAATAATAATAATGGACTTGGTGACTATGTGAAATTGTCTGCGAAGTCATTGTTCCCGATGACTGAAACAAATAAACAAAGTCAGAATTAAAACATTGTGATATGTATTTGCTGGGAGTAATGGTTACATATATGCTGCAGTTTTTAGGGTGTACATACTTCAAACTTTATTTAGATCATGAGATTTATTTTTTTACATATTTTAATGTTTTTATTTTGGGAACTGCCAGATGATTGGAAAAGAGCTGATATCATTGCAAACTTCAAGAAGGAGGGAAAATCAAGGAAAGATCCAAGAAACTACAGAACCATTAGCATAACACCAATATTTGGGAAAATCTTGGAAAAAATAATCATCAGATTTGTGAGCACATAGATATAAACAAGCAGTAGATTTGTGAGTACATAGACATGAACAAGGCATAGACATAGAAGCCAGTATGGGTTTGTTTAAAACAGATCATGCCAGGCAAACCTTATGGTCTTCTTTGATAAAGTTTACTTGGACTTAGGTGAGGCATTTGACAAAGTAGACCATAGTTTACTTCTTTTAAGAGAAAGCAATATGGGATAGACAGTACCACCACCAACTGCATGCAGAGTGTAGTTCTCAAGTTACTACATCTATATGGAGGAAAGCATTCAGTGAGGTACCTTGAAGTTCTATATTAGGCCCAAAATTCTTCAACATCTTCACAAAGGATCTAGAAGAGGGGATAGAAGGATCATTCATCAAATTTTAAGATGACACCAAACTGGGGAGAATTGCCAACACTTTGGAAGGTAGACTCCAGATCCAGAAGGATATTGACAGATTTGAGCATTGGACCCATCCTACAAGATGCAGTTCAGTAGTGAAAAAAGTTAGTTCCTAAATTTATCGTAGGTAGGATTTTTTTTAAAAAAAAATCAGGTGTACAATAGGCAGCATCTGGCTCAATAGTAATAACTTGGTCAGGAATCTAAGTGTCCTAGTAGACCACCACTTAAGTATAAGTCAGCAGTGTGCCAAAAGAACCATTGCAGTCCTAGGCTGCATCCACAGAGAAATAGAATCCAGATTATGAAAAGTGATGGTACCAAGTAATAGTGTACTGGTCAGGCCACATTTTGAATACTACATTCTGGTCACCACAATACCCAAAAATATGCTGAGACCCTAGAAAGAGTGAAGAGAAGTGCAAGAAAGATGAGAAATGGTCTGCAGATTAAACTGTATGATGAATGGTTAAGAGAACTGTGTGTATAGCATAATAAAGATAAGGATTATGATTGACATCAACTTATTCTCCAAAGCATCTAAGGGCAGGGCAGGAAGTAATGAGTGAAAATTAATTAAAGAGAAATCCAACTTGGAACTAAGGAGAACTTTCTCAACAGTGAGAACAATTTAGTCAGTGGTCCAGCTTGACTTCTGGAGTTGTAGGTGTTTGTCATTGGAGGCTTTCAAGAATAGTCTTTTCTTGACAGCCATTTGTCTGGGATAGAATAAAGTCTGCTGCCTTGGTCAGGGGATTGGATTAGACGACCTCTAAAATCCCTTATAGTACTATGATTTTATGAGATCTTAAGACCACTCTTGTCAACAGAAGGTCACCGGAAAAGCTAATAACAAAATATTTGTTTGGGGGGAAAATGGGAAGGGGGGAGTACCACACAGACAGTCTGAACTCCTGAACAAAAGGTAGGATATAAATCTAAGAAATTTGCAATAACTATAGTTTTTGCTAAGACACTTTTTAATCTATCTTTTTTAAAGAATAAATGTGAAGCATGCTCTTATAAGTATGAGAATGAAGAGTGTCTCTTTCTTTCATTTCCAATCCTATGCATTTATCTACTTTGCAAGATCTAAGATGAAGAAATCTATTTATAGTTACCGTTTGAAAGAGTCAAAAGAGAAAAAAAAATTAAAAACAAGGAAAAAGTCAACCGTACTTTGAAAATAATTTCCATTTCTCCTATGTGATCCCAAGTGTAACTATTGTGGCATGCAGCTATTAACTTTCATCTTTTATATTCATCAGTATTATGGAGGGTCAAAGTGGAAAATAATCCTAGGATGACTGCTAATTATCAAATAAAATGAAACTTACTGTACCCCATTGGTACAGGTTTAACTTGTTGAAATATGTTCACAGAAGCCTAATTGCAGTGCATAGATAACACTGTTGTCAGACTGCGGATGTGTGATTTACAGTCCTATTAAAAAGCAACAGTGCATAAAATCCAAGCTGTTAACCATTATTTGGAGGTATTCTGCATAATGCACTTGTTCAAAAAGGGTATCATTGCATTTGCTATACTACTCAAATGAAGAGTAATCCAGACATTAGTAGTAGCTTTCTTTTTCTTTTACATGTAAGAGAGACTCTCCAAAGAAGAAACTTATGAAGTTCATTATTCCTTTGTGAGAATCCATATCAGTGTTTTTCAACTGGAACAACTTTAAGATGTGTGGACTTCAATTCCCAGGATTTTGGAAGTCTATGCAACTTAAAGTTGCCCAGGTTGAGTTTTATTGATCTATATAACAAAAGTTTTCTTTTTGTCCAGTTGTATTCTGCTATTATTATTATTTTTGACATGGTTTTTGATAGCTGGTTTATCACTGACACCTTCTTAGAGAAAGTGACTGGCCCATGCTTGTACCTCAAGCATGTCCAGAACAGACAATTTCCTGGTTTCTAATCTGATGCCTAAAACCACTACACCAAACTGGTTCTTGTATAAAGCATAGTGACTTCAAAAGGCATCTTTAAACCTGGCAAGATGTCATTTGGTAAAAAGGTAAAACACAATGAACAAATGAACAAGCCACGCGAGCGATTGTGGGTACGCCTCGGTACACCCACGTTACACCTATCCTCCGCGAGCTGCACTGGCTACCTATTGGTCTCCGGATACGCTTCAAGGTGCTAGTCGTCACTTATAAAGCCCTACATGGTATTGGACCTGGGTACTTGAGAGACCGCCTCCTGCCAATTACCTCCCATAGACCCATTAGATCCCACAGATTAGGCCTCCTCCGTATTCCATCTGCTGGCCAATGCCGGCTGTCGACCACCCGGAGGAGGGCCTTCTCTGTGGCTGCTCCGGCCCTTTGGAACGAGCTCCCCATGGAGATTCGGACCCTCACCACCCTTCAGGCCTTCTGGACAGCCGTTAAGACCTGGCTGTCCCAGCAAGCCTGGGATTGAGTCCCCCCCCCCCCGACTCGAAATTTGCTGTGCTTGCTGTGTTTTTTTAAATCGTTTGTATCATTGTCCTGTTTTTGTTTTTACTTTTCTGTATTTGTTCCCTTTCCCTTGGTTTTTGTTCAGCCGCCCTGAGTCCCTTCGGGGAATAGGGTGGCTTACAAATCGAATAAAATCCAATCCAATCCAAATTGGAATAATTTTCAAGCACAGTTCTCAAAGTAGATTAGGACAACATAGTATACTAGGAAGGGTCCAAGTCAGAAATTCTTTGCCTCATACTAAATGTCAGAACACTGTGACTTTTTAAAGCACTTCATCCTGGGCGAACCTCTGCAATACTGTTTGTTAAGACTTTATCTGATATTGTAAATGGTCTGGATGTTGCTTGTAGATCACCAAATCCACTTTCTGTAGTGGTTGCCAGAATCTCCTGAGATTATGCTGGCAAAATTAATACCATTTTGTAAATAACAACAACAGAAAAAATGGTATTGGTGGAATGCAAAAGAAATTGTTTGATTAGTCCTATTTACCCATCTATATTAATTCTTGTAAAAGAATTACACAAAAGGGGAGAGAGATGAAGAGAGAATACACTCTGTTTTTAGTTTATTCTATTAAGAACCTGTGTCAAAGAAGCCATGCTATAACTTTAAATACATTTTCAACAGGGAGGTCATTGATCACAATAATCATATCAATCCTGGAAATAATACTGTTGAACTACTCATATGGATTCTCCTACAAAGGAATCAGAATTTGAAGCCATGACGACTAATGGTAATTTTATGATAAGTATTTGTGAAATAAAGCATATATATTAGATTAATACAAGTTGATGTATTAATTTATGTATTCATGACTGTAGAAACAAAAAGGATATCAAATGGAATCATTGTATTTAGAAATATTCCAATGAGAAAGTGTACCTTATGCTAGTTTCTTTTTAAAGTAGCTATGTTACACATACAATGTTACTATTAAAAATACATTGCATTTAATTAATACAATTAAAATATAAAATCACAATGAAGTATGAAATGTACACTACATTTGCATGCTAAAAGAAAGAAAGTTCAGTTTTGTATAATATACTATTAACTTATTTGTATATGTAAAGTTGCACAGGTCGATTTTAATTGCATCTCTCTTGATCACTCTACACTTTGTCTGAACTCTCTCTGTTTATTGAGCTCAATTATTCCAGGGATGTAATTCTGTGGTCAACTTAAATGTTGGGCTTCCATTGAAGAATTGAACTATTAGAAACCATGGAGGTTACAACATACTAGAATGATGTTGCAGAGTGCCTAATATTCTCATATACAGTAATAATAAGACACATATAAAAGAGGACAGATTACTAAGGAAAGTACATCAATTCTGCATTCTGCCTGCAACAATTTCAATATTTGTTTTTCTCATATAAAATAAAAATGAAGAACTGAAAAAAATGGAGAATAAACATTATGTACAATATAATTTGTAATTTAAAAAAGAAGAAACTGCTAATCTTTCAACCTGATGATGCCTATGGGCAAAGTTGACTGATTTAAAACAGATGAAGAATTTTTTTCCATCTGGACACAAATTTTCAGTTCACTAGTTGATTCTTTCTGTCTGAACTTATCCAAAGGTATCCAATTTTTTTCAATATTTGTGCCAACATGACTGCAGCAAGTAGGAAAAACCTGGTTAACAAATCATAAAAACATAGGAAGTTGCTCAAAGCCCTTATGAATAGTGCTTTTCAGCTATATCTACTGAGATTTAAAATAGGCCAAAAAATCAGAAAGTTTTAAAAATAGTCTTTTTATGGCAGAAAAGGGAAACATTTACGGTATATTTCAAATAAATCTTTCAGGTAATGACATCCAAATAATAGTAAGAGACACATATCCAAATAGATCTTGGACAGGAAATGTGCAAATGGGAGTGTGCTTGGACTAATTTTCATATATATATATATAGGAGCCGAGGTGGCGCAGTGGTTAGAGTGCAGCACTGCAGGCTACTTCAGCTGACTGTTAGCTGCAGTTCGGCTGTTCAAATCTCACCGGCTCAGGGTTGACTTAGCCTTCCATCCTTCCAAGGTGGGTAAAATGAGGACCCAGATTGTTGAGGGTGATATGCTGACTCTGTAAACTGCTTAGAGAGGGCTGAAAGCCCTATGAAGCGGTATATAAGTCTAACTGCTATTGCTAACTGCTATTGCTATATATATATCTAAATATCCGTTACAAAATGTAACAAAAAGGCAACAGTAAAAATATTGGGTTTCTGCCTGGATGGTCTCTTGTGACGACCCGAAGGACAGAGAATGGAAGTAGTGATCTTCCTCCCATATTTGGGCATACTGGGGGGTTGTAAACATCTAATATATATATATCACCTAATATTTTCTTGTGGTCCTAGTTTAAAAGTGTATAGCAGTGCAAACTGGTGTTGTTGATCATGGCTTTGTTCCTTTATGTTTACTTTGTCATCTATGCCAGCTAACGCAACCAGTGTTTTAATCTTCTAAACTAGTAGCTGATATCAGAATATTAGCTGAGGCTGAACTGTATAATTCAATACAGCTGTATATACTATACAGCATTTAGATAGTTCTGTTATAACACTGTTGTTATGGACTTTTGTTATTGCTTTTTCTTTTTAAAAAACCAAACAGAGTTACAAGAATGAGATGGACAGGTTTGATTATCCTGACATGTTAAATCCTTTGCAAATGCACATGCCCTTGGAATACATTATTTTCAGTCAGGAAAGGACTGGCCATGGAATAAAAATGGATAAGTCAAAACTGTAAAATTTTGACCATAGGATCTTTATAGCCAGGTTTACACAATGTGTTATGACAGCAAAAGGCCTTCATTTGCCTCTGCATTGTTAGATTTATATATAATATATGGATTTGGTCAAAATTGAATGGGTTGATGTGGACGCAAAGTTTCTAGATAGGAGTAGAGTAGGTGCATTTGCTGAATAAAAATCATTTTCTTTTGTCACTGGTCTCTTCTGATCTATAATGCTGACTAAATAAAATAGGTTTATACAATCTGATAGCAACTTGAAAATGCAAAAAATATTTGTAATAGCATTGTCTGTATGACAAAATAATCACTTTAAGGGTTCTTTTTTGTCTTTTAATATTAGCGATAATGAAGTGAATGGTTATTTGTCACCTAGGCTTCACAACCAATATCCTGCCAATTTTGTGATAGGATTATTTTTATAGTTCAATTTCCTATAGAGACAAACATTTATTCCATTTGGTGGGAGAGGTGTTGTTACTGATTGTAATAATTTGTTTTGGTATAGATTTTGTCCCATTTTACTGCCAGTATTTCCATTTGTAAACTGGTGTTCTCACTGTAGACTCACATTGTAAAGGTAATTGCTTGTTTCTGTCTCTATGTGTATGTGTCCATGTGCATCAGTGGTGGGTTGCAGGTGGTATGCCCCGGTATGGGCTTACTGGTGCCTGCTGGGAGCACTGAGTACCATTCCGGTACGGTGCTCCAGAGGGCCCACTTGTCTGCTCAAGCTCCTTACCTGTATTTGAGCTCTTTGCGCTTCCGTGCACGGAGCATACGGCCTGCGCAATGCTTTGCCAAGCAACTGGAGCATCACAGAGCCATCACAGAGCTATTGTTTATATATAATTATTTCTTAATTTGTTCTTCCCAGGTATGTGACAGTAATATTATCTCATGGTTATCACAATTTCTACAGGATTTTAAAAAGGTCAAACATAACTTTCAATGTCCTTTTTCAGACATAACAATACAATTACTGAAATGCCATCATTTTAACTTTTGATGTCTACAGTGGACCTTCTACATATTTAAGTATGCCATTCAGAGAGTTTTGATATTCCTTTCAATTGAATGTTCATTTCTGACTATCTCTCACCTCTTCATGGTAAAATGTAGAAGTAGAAGCTGGCATGTGTGGAATGTTATTTTAAAGTCATCATGTTTCCAATTTAGAAGCTGAAATGAGTCACACATATCCTATTCCTGAGATTCCTGCAAGCATTACATACCTAGAAAAAAGTCAATGGAGTTATTTTATTTAGACTTCATAGAACATTGCATTCCCCCTTATAGCAATGGCTTCCTAACATTAGTTTTTAGGGAATCCTTTCTACATTGTGTTTTTCTATGGAAAAATTACTCTCTGATGCAGGAGATTCTGTCATTTATTCTACACTATATTCTGATTTCTCAGCCAACATGTATCTATTTATTAAACAAATTTATATGGTGGCTTACAGCATTAAAAAAATCCACACAAATCATTCTTGTTATGCCAAAAAATATGCAATGTTTGGGGTTGGTAATTTTGTTTCCTCCATTTTTAACATTCAGAGGATTTAAAAATATGGCAGTAGGGAGGTGAGGAAAGAAAATTGCTACCTTGTATTCTCCCTCTGTGAGAAAAATATATCCTGAAACCAGAACTCTGAAAGTTGAGATGCTAAATAGTTGCCTTTGATCTTTCAAATGTTTTTCACATCTGAGATAATCAGTTGGCTCTATCCTATTAAGAAGGAAACATTTATCAAGAATTTGAAAATATTCAGGGTTAGTCATTAAAATCCCACATTTAAAGTGATGCACTACAAAGTTCCTATTTGGATTATTTGTGTTGCCATTTTGAATTTCCATACCTCTGCTATTTAGAATGTTGATGGTACGGATGAGACCTTCTGTTGCTGATGTGACACTTGATATTTTAAACTCATTGTACAAGAGTATTTCTTTTCAAGCTAAAATTGTTTTTCTTTGTCTGGCCCAGCTTAAGCTATTCTTAAATGATGAACATGCATTGTTGAATCAAGTAATGCAAATACAACAATCAAGCAGTTTCAAAGAAAGGGCTCTTCTCCAGCCTTCAAGCAACTGAGGCAACTTTTTATTTCTTATTTTCCTTTGTTCTCTTATGTTGGTTTTGCTTTTCTGCTGCATTTTGTTAATAGAGCAGGAAGAGTGGTTTACCTCTTCACTGCAATAACCGTTTCTTTCAACAACAGCTTAAAAACATCCTACATTGTGAAGCTAAGCAAGTATCTGCTAAATGCCTCCAGCACTAGATAATCCTCATATCCTTTCTGGTAGCAGATTTTCATAGTAGTCTCAATGTATATGTTAATAGCTTGGAAGAATTAGTCTTTAGACAAGTGTATTTGTACAATTTACAAAAAATGCAGATTCCACAATCAGTTTATAAGGAGGCCATGCAGCTTAGAAATTATTGTCATTCTGTTATATATACATACTATAAATATAGGTGAAGGTAAAGCAAAAGCCTTGCTCTCTGATTTACAATTTAAATTCTATAAGAAGAGACACATAAGAAATATAGTCATATAACTATGCTTGGATTACTCCTAGTAATGAAAGGGACTGTTTTGCTGAATGTACATAATGGCAAAGCCAATAATTTCAGATGAATAAGTCTATAAGACAATAGTCATCTAAATATATTGGTAATGCCCATACTTCAAAATTGCTACATTTAAAATATGACACAACTTATGGATCTAACACAATGCCGTCCTAACTACAGGTGGGATTCAATCGGTTCTCACTTGTTTGCTCGAACTATTAGTTAATTGCTTATGCAGTTCAGAGAACTGGTTAAAAATTAAGTGCAAGAGAGGTGTTTCCTCCCTCCCCCCTCTCTCTCCAGTTAGGGCAGGAAATCCATCAATCACCCATCTAGGGATGGGATTAACCTCTTCCCTTCAGGAAGGACAAGATTACGAACATTTTCATTATAAAGAGTATTAAGTAATACTTCTGTGATGAGCTGTTACTTCCTGGAGTTTCCCTATTCCTTTTATAGCTGCTACAGTGTTGGCTACTTCTTGTTTCTTCCTGGGGATACAGGAGGAGACAGTGATGCATCTTGATCATACAGGTCGTGAATTTAGTGCATGTGTGGTCCAGCTAGTTGTATTGTTTCTGCTTTGAAGCACCCAATTTAGAACATAAGAGAACATAGAATAATAGAGTTAGAAGGGTTAATGGCTTTTGGCAGCACACTCAGGCTTTCAATTAGCTTGAGAAGCTGCTCTTAGTTTCCCTCTCAGCTGCTGCATTTACTTTGGGGCTGCCTTTTTTAAAAAATGGGAATGGCTGTTTTAAGTTTTCTGCACTGTTTTAGTGGTTCCTGGCACTGTCCTTTTGGGATGTACTTCCTTCACTCTTTTTGAAAGCCTCCAGTGATGGAGCACCCACAACTTCTGAAGGCACGCTATTCCTTAGGAAATTTCTCCTTAGTCCTAGGTTGATTCTCTCCTTGGTTAGTTTCTATCCATTGTTTCTTGTTGTGCCTTTTGGTACTTTGGAAAATAGATTTTTGTAGAAGCTCCTCAAATTTTCTGAAAATGAGCTATTAATGAAGGCTTTCAAAGAATAGTAGAGTTTGAGTAAATTGTGTAGCATTTATTTGAGTAAATTGTTACATGAAATGGCTGACTATCTTCATAGTAAATGAAGTATTCTTGTTATGGTCATGTTATATAGCAGGGATGTCAAACTTGCGGCCCATGGGATGGATGTATCATGCACTGGCCATGCCCCATGCCCAGTTTAGCAAAGGGGGAAAAATTATGATATATCACGTGATGCCACTGTGACAACTCCTGTTATATAGCACAATAACAGAATCTTGAAAGTTTGAGAAGGTTTTGCTCTGTCTCCCTTTTATACCCAAGATAAATAAGCCAGGCCAACATTGAGTTTCTGCTTTGCTCCTTCCTCTCTTTCAGGTTTATGTTGGAATACTTTTATTCAAGTCTGCTCCATAGTCTTTACATCTGTGAGACACATAGAGATTTTGTATACTTAGGGATAAATAAAGTGTTACAATTCTAGTGAGAAATTTTGCTCCTGAATTGTAGAATTAGATCTAGGATACATTGCTTGATGTCTTATAAATGCCTTCTTAGAACCTATTATTACTAGTGATTGGACTGAGAAGCTACAGTAAATAGTTTTAAGACTGCTCCCCCCCCAGGACTTGAGATTGCTGACAAAAATTAACTGTATAAAGAACTCTCCTCTCAAATTAGTTTTAGTCATTATTTCAATCAGCAACAGTATTTCAATCAGCAAATTCTCATGTGAGTCTCAATTGACTCACTACCTATGTTTCAAATAAGGGACACAAACATTGTTAAGAACCTGAATTAAATTTCTTCAATGTTTACATCATTATGGATAAAAAATTGTGCACTGTAGAGTAGAAGGTTCAACAAATTTTAAGCAAACATGGGCCTAATTACTTCAGAAATTATGATAAATTCAAATCCTATTTGAGTGAAATCTAAATTATAATATAACCCCCCTTCCTTTTCTTTTTATAAGAGTTTTCCTAGTAATAGTTTTTAGATGCCTTCCCTATACAGAATGAAATGTTATTCCTCCAATAAAAAGAGCCCTTTCTCTTTAATAAAAAGATCCCTTTCTCTTTAATAAAAAATGAAGCTAATGCATCATAGTGAAAAAGCTGAACTCTAAGGTCAAATGACACATTGCGCTAAACATAAACTACATGTTATTAAAGTACTCACCAATAGATAACTATTTGCTCTGAATACTCTAAAAAGCAAAAAACATTCTCAGCTTCTGTTTTGATTCTCTCTCTGGACATCTAAATAAGTAGAAGTAAAGTAAATAAAGGAAAATAAAATCTATTTCAATTATAATAAAATCCAATAATCTAAGCAGCAAAGGACAACTCCTCCATTTCCCCCCCAAACTGGTTAGTCCATTATACTCAGTGAGTTATAATTAAGGAAAACTAAGGCCAGGAAAATGTGTTTAAAAGCAAAATAGAAAGGTTTAAGTGGAAACTCATTCTTCATTATTTGACCCGTACTGCATTTATTCAGTAGCTTGCACTCAAAAGTCTGTAATTTAGGAAAGGCAAACCACAATCAAAATGAGTTTGACAAGTTCAGTATTCAAGTTTGTTTTCAGTGCCTTTTGTAGAGTTTGACCTGACTTTTCAATCAATGATATCAATCTATTCACAGTGACACTGCTGAGTTCATCAGCAAAGGTATACTTCATTTATTTTTCTTTATATTCTGCAAATAAGCCAAAAGACCATATCAGTGATAAATCCAATTATTACTAATTGGTTGATTATTTATCTTAGTATAGTAATTAGAAATAATGCAGAAATAATTGTCATTTAGTTCTGGTGTATAAATTACCATGGAAGTTTTATTTCTTTATTGTAAATTTTTATTGTTGTAATTGGCCAGAGTTTGAGAAGATTTGCTGGAAATCAAATATAAATAAAATAGTAGGTCAAATGTGTTGTAAACTAACAAAGTAACAAATAATAACAATAATGCAAGCTATGATTACTTTAAATGAAGGAGAAAAAGATTTTGCTAATATACACATTTTTGCAAAATGTATTTGTAGTTAGGAAGCTACTGTGCAACTCAAATAGAAAGTCTAAACAATAGCATAGACAATATTTTGTAACATTGAAATAGCACAATGTATGTATACCTCATATGCCCACATTTATATTATAATTTCTAGCACTTTTTTATGGAGATGCATTTCACAACGTAGTCTGGCATATGTCTGAATATGCATTAGGTTGGGTTTTTGGTTTGTTGAGAATTCCAGTTAATGCAGCTGCACATCTTTGGTTTTAAAATTATTTTCTCTCTTCCTGCTGCCTTCTGAAAATACACATGAGCAAAATATTGGGAAGAATATGCAAAGTCTGATTCTGTATAACATATCCAAGATTGCTTTTGTTACTGAAAAACATGTGGATCAAAAATTACCCATATACTTGCAGGCTGTAGACATTTCTTATTAGTATAGTGAGAAGCAACATAGAGCGAAAAATGATAAAAGTAAATGAAGTAAAAATTGCTGAAAGAGGATGTGTGATATATATTTTAAATAACAAGAGTATGTCTAATGTTCATTCATGTATCATCAATCATGGTTGATTGTAGGAGCCACATGGAATAAAATTATCATTCTTGTTTATCAAAAAGTCAGATTTCACTTCGCATGTTATGTGATAAGTAGACCACATAGAACCTATTATTTGGCTATAAATGTGCCTGTAATTTTATAGTGGTCAAAAAATTGGAGCCTAATAACATGATGCCTATATGTGATACCTACATGTTCCACCAGACCAGAGATCAGAAATGATCTTCATACATTTTTCTTCAAGCTGGGTTTTGGGCTTAAAGCGTGGTCGGAACTGCCATCTTTCTATAAATCTTGGTGGGGGTATGTGGAGTGCTGGCTTTGTTTCAGTAAGTGGAATGATTGGTTGTGTGGTTGTATCATTATTGGTAGATTGGTGTTGATTGGTGCTGGCTGTGTGTACATTGTTGTTTTGTGTTGTAATGGCCTGGGTGGTGGGTGGGGCTCCTTTGTTGATTAGGGCTGGTTTCCAGATGTCTGGTAGGCGGGAGGTATTGTCACGTTTATTCATGTTGTGGGTGTTTCTCTATTTCAATATCTTCCATAATTATTCTCTTGTTGAAGTGTTCAATTTTGGAGATTAACCTGGTTCCTTCAAAATTAATATCATGTCCTGTAGCTTTAAGGTGCTGGAAAAGGGAGGAAGTTTTTTCCTTTTTTTCTTACTGTGTTCTTGTGTTCTGCAATGCGTGCATTTATTCTCCTGTTTGTTTGTCCTATGTATGTTACGGAGCAGATTTTGCATGGTATTTCATAGACTCCTTGGTTTTCTAGCTGGATTTTGTCTTTGGGATTTCTTAAGATGTTGGTTACTCTTTGGTCAGTATTGTAGGCTGTCTTGCTATTGTGTTGGTGGAGAATTTTGCTGATTTTATCTGTGGTGCCTTTGATGTAAGGGAGGAGGGCAATGCCATTGTCCTGTTCTGTGTCTCAGTTTTTGGGGGTAGTCTCCCTTTGGATTAGGTTGGTAATTGTTTTTCTTTGGAATCCATTGGAGATTAATACGTTTGTGAGAGTGTGTAATTTAGTTTTCAGGTGGTCTTTGTCGGCTAGGCGTTTAGTTCTGGAGATGAGGGTCTTGGCTACAGAGTTTATTTGTGCAGGGTGGTGATAGGATTGTGCGTTTAAGTAGAGGTTGGTGTGTGTTTTTTTCTGGTAGATGGTGTGTCCTAGGGAGCCACTGAGTTTTTTGTAGATTAGGACGTCCAGAAAGGGAAGTTGTTTGTTTGTTTCTATTTCCATCATGAATTTTGGGGTGTAGGCTGCTGAGATGTGTGAGGAAGTTGTCCAGTTTTTTTCCCCATGTGGCCAAATCATGAAAGTGTCATCAACATATTTAAGCCAGAGTTTGTGTTTGTGTTCAAATTTATCTAAGGCGTTAGTTTCAAAATGTTTCATGTATAAATTTGTGATGACAGGTGAGAGGGGTGATCCCATGGGTGCTCCTTCTATCTGTTTGTATCTTTGTCCATTATGGATGAAGTATTTGTTGGTTAGGCAGTGGTTGGTCAGGTCCAGGATGTGTTTAGGGGCATTGTGTTTGTTCTGGATAGCTGTCACAGCTGTCATAGCTGTGAAAGATTGAATAATGGTATATTAAACATTTTGAACCTGTTTTTCAAATGAGCCTTAAAATGATTGTAAGTCTTAGAATGATAGGTGATGTCTACAATCATTTTTTTTACAAAAAAAGCAAAGAGAATTATAAATTTGTTTGAAAAACCAATCACCAACCCAGCACACCATCAAATGTGTGCTGTCAAACTTTTTTCCTGTAGTCAGATTACTAAAAATATAATTTCTGGAAAAAGCAGATGGAAATATTTATTCTGACCTTAGCTTTCTATTGATTCAACTCTATATTCTGATAAGCTTCTATTAAGTATCTCATGATAAATTCCAGTTTAGTATACTTGTCTTCTTAACCTCACCAAATCTATTCTTGACGCTACTTGCAAGTCTTCAGAAAGAAAAGGCCTTTCCATAGAAGTAATAGCTTCATATTACAAAGGGTATCTCTTATCTGTGCATCTATCAAGGTGGGGGGGAGAGAATCTAATTTCATATATCAATTGAACAGATGAAAGGCTAATGCTTTGTGTATCACTAGTCTGAAAATGTGGTAGACACTTGGCAGTTCCTCTGAAAAATGTTTCATTGATCTGATAAATAGGAAGAAGGTTCTTGATTAACATTTCTATAGCAAAAAATTCAACATGATCTCAGATTAATGTCTATTGATGAGAACAAGAGATGTTCAAGCCAGGTAGAATTTATCATGTTCTAGAAGAATGGCAATATAATTTCATATAATTGATCTGCATAAAGATATCCATACTCAGAAAAAGGGGATTTCCATAATGTAGAGTCATAATCCATTTGAGATATTAAAAAGTGAACTAGCCAAATCCTATTATGTTCTCTTTAAACATCCTCACATGCTATCAGACAGTTTAAATAGTTGACTTACTGTTAGCAGCAAGTGAAGACCTGCGTAAAAAGATTTAATTTCTCAAGTGCTTGGGGACATTATCCAATTGCCTAATACCTGCTTGACTGATGGTCAAACAAGATAATTGTAACTTGGTATTTCCAAATACCTAAATCTTACTTGAAGTGCTCAGTGTAATCCCTTAATCTGATGAAAAGGGAGCATAATGATTAAAATGGAGAGCTATCTGACAGCCAGCATTTTTTTTTATTTCCTACAAAATAAACAATTGAATTGAGCCCTCTCTGCAGGAATTACTTTTGCTTCAAGAATAACAACCAGAGACAAGCAGGACAATCAAGCTTGGTTAGAACATTCTGGGTTTATTTGAGATGCATTGTACATGATTTGAGCAATTCAGCATCACTTGCTGAATGTTAACACACAAAATCTTAGAAAACATTATTTTCAGTCAAGTAGAATGACATAGGCCAATCCCTTTGCAACTGATGGATAGTTTTAAAGAAGTCACTCATTGCATTCTGTTGCCTAATAATCAGATGCTTGTTATTGACATATAAAAGCCCATATTGTCACAAAAATACACATAAAACATATTATTGGCACATAAAATACACATTGTTACTTTTTCCCAAATGTTTAAACTAATTTCAAGAATTTTCTCATTTATGTTATGCAATATTAGAAGTGAATTTCAGACCTGCTGCTCATTTTTCCACCTAATAAAGCCTACTTTTAACTGGATTCAAATCCTAGTGCTTTCATTAACACATCCATTTAGTTTGTTATTGCTTTTTTCCAAGAATTTTTCCAGTTTCATTTTGCATTGATAATTTTTGATGTCTTCTCATCCAAATACTAATCAGGTTCAAGTGTTTTTAGCTTTCTGAAAATAGTCCTTGGTTACTTCAAAGATCCAGGAAATCTGATGATATGACAAACCCTGTAGTTTTGGCAAGTTGCATACATGATTCCATTATGATCCACAGTTTCAGTAATTCACTGCCTAAATTGTAGAAGAAGAGTTGTGTTAGTCTATGGGAACAAAAAAAAGGAGGACTTTGGTAGTACCAAAGCAATTACAAATATAAATTAGTTAAAGCTTTGTGAACAGAGTAGAGCTGTCCAGAGTAGAACAGCTACACTAACATAGCATTTTAATCAGTGTATTGAAAAGCCACCAAGTATTCATGACTGTGCCCGTGATTTGCATTGAATTGTTAGTGTTAGTGCCAAGATGAAATATTTATGAGTGAGTAAAACATTATGCAGGCTAGCACCAAGGGTGTTTTCCTTGTCATCATAGGTTGTTACCAACAGAATGAAGAAAGACTTCAATTACCAAATCCTCTTTTCCTTTCCTTTCCGTCTTTATAAGATTCTTGGTTTTGAGTGTACTGAACTATTAAGTGTCTGGAATAATGTTGACATAATTTTTTTCACAATGCAGATTCAATTCATCTGTGTATGTTAAGGCAGAATGTTCCTTATACTTTGATAATAACTCTTTGACTAATAAAGAAACTAGTTATATACACAATGGAAGAATGCATAAATGTTCTGAACTTGCAAAACATCTTTCCTCTTTGTGAGCCATTGAAAAGATTCTTAACAGCTTCATTCCTTGCAGATAAATTGTTAGGATTTGTAGTTTGATCCTCATTAATCCTATATTCCATCTGAGTCGTCAAACAGTGTTACGAAAAACCTAAACCTTGCCATCATTTTGCATGTTTCCTAAGCACCATGGCTTCTAAAAAAATCAGTTTTCACTAGGCCGTAATACTAAATAAAAATATATGTCCCTCTGTTGTATCTCTCCCATAAACTGTTAGTTTACAAAAAAAGTAATCCTTGAACATGTAAGACAAACAAAAACACCTATGTAAGATTTTGTAATATCCCATAGCAACTTTACAGTTAAATATTGCTCCACTTATAAATGCAGATGTGTATTCCTTTTCATAGCTCTACATAGTCTAGATCAAGATACGTTGTCATTTTGGTTTATGGGTAGGTTTTAGTTGTAGAGTAGAAGTAAAGGGTACCATATATATCTTGCCTTCATTAAATATGTTTAATATACTAAGTTATGAAAATGGTTCACAAATTGTATTAAGATGATGCATGGATACAGTCAGTTTTTATTTTGCTGATAAACTCATGTTTTGCTAATTATTGGTAATTTTATATTCTTCACAGAACCATTTTTTGTTTATTTGCCATTAAGATTTAATTAGCAGATCAATGATTTTGGCCATCCAGATTTTGAAACTTTTCCTGACATTGGTTTCCTATAGTCAACAAAGTCATACATCAAGTATTCAGAAGCCATATCTGGGAGAAGGAGGTTACTTCAAGAATAATAGTTGTACTCTATTTTTTTTAAAGAGACTAATATACAATTAACAACTTTAACTGCACATATAGCAACAGCAGTTAGATTTATATACCGCTTCATAGGGCTTTCAGCCTCTCTAAGCGGTTTACAGAGTCAGCATATTGCCCCCAACAATCTGGGTCCTCATTTTACCCACCTCGGAAGGATGGAAGGCTGAGTCAACCCTGAACCGGTGAGATTTGAAAAGCCGAACTGCAGAACTGCAGTCAGCTGAAGTAGCCTGCAATGCTGCATTTAACCACTGCGCCACCTCGGCTCTATGGCATATGGCATGTTTATATAAATTACTATTTCATATGGCTTTTCTACACCTTTTTTATTATATTATCCACACTGACAGATATCCCTGATGTGCTTACAATTTAAATTTCAGCAGTAGCAAAATAAACAGGACAGTGGTAGAAGTAACCAAAAATACATGGGGTGAATGGCAGAAGCCAGCAGTGCATATGAGAACATTGTATGGTTAGACATTTGTCTTGCCAAGGAGAATATCTTGGCATTGCTGTAATCTCAATGAAACCACTAAGGCTACCATCAGCTTCATATAGCCTTAAAAGCAATGTTGGCACAAACATTTTCTTATCGGTTTTGCTTTGCTGCAATTTCTTATTTAGACATCAGTAATATGCAGAGCTGGTCTATAAAGTGATTTCAGGCTCCAGGAATGAGGGAATTATGCTAAATCACATCTAAACAAAACTGTTCAAGATTATTTTACTGAGGTTTTCTGTGTGGATAGTTGAACCTAAAGTACATTTACTGCTCTTGCAGAAAGCTGCTTGTTTGGAGATTATTTTTCAAAGGATAGCTGCATGTTTTCCACAGAAGAAAAGTAATATTCTTATGAATAAAGAGTATTCATGAATGAATGAATGAAGATTATGACTGAAAAACTACATAGCTGAATCTTCACAGTAGGATGGATAGTATTATAATTGTTGCCTATGAAGTTTTGATGACTAATTTTGGAAATTGTAATTTGGAATTTAGGTAAGGTCTACCACCATTCATTACAACTATTTGAAAGAAAGTAGGGGAGTGAAAGAATTGTTAAGTAGATTATTATGTTATCTTTCAAAATACTGTAGCCTTAAACAACAGCTCTATCTTATATTACCCCAAAATAGTATCATAAAATCATAATTAAAATAATGTTGTTAACTTTGGTGGATTCTCAAATAGCAGCTCTTGTTTTTGTGTTAGTGTTGCCAAATTCATTGGCTGCCATTGCAGCTTATGGCTTTAGCAACCTCTTTCCATGCACAGATTTTTGGGAAAGTATTGATTTTTTGCAGAACAGTTTTTAAATTTCATGCTTTGGTTGTCCTTTGCCAAAGTTGTTCTCAAAGTTTCTGATTTCATGTAAGACCAATGGTGTTTGTTTTGTTTCGTTTTTAAAAGGCATATATGGGACTTATTATAGCATTGTAGATCTAACCTGCTTCGACTTTCTGCCACTGCAGGTCAACCTGCCCCTCCTCAATTATTCTTGCTATGTAGTAATTGTAGTTGTTGTTAATATTGACTGTGTGAAGTTTATCAAAGAAAAAAGAAATAGAATTTCTTAACATTGGTATCATTAGAGGCAAAGCTGGAAGATTGGTCTGCATAAGCTTTATACTATTTCATATGGATTCATAAAGAATCCATAATTTAATGAAATGAACTAAATTTTAAGTGGAAGTAAAGGAAGCAGAGAAAAGAATAGGGCAAAAGAATAGGGCATAATTTAAAATTAATTCAATCATTAAACTTATTACTAAATGTAGGACAGATGGAAACTTATTTTTAGAATATGAAGACATTCCAAACACTGATAAAGCACTTTTGTTAACATCAGGAATTTCTTCCTTTTTCGAAAACAATTCTCTTTGCTAACCTTCGGGATGAATGAAGTAAGAATTCTTCATGAAAAGTCAAATTTCATCACATCTAGTGGGACCACATTAGGTCTAGGACTAGGCTTGGAAACCAAGTTATGAATCCTTTTATTATACAGTAAGGTTTTATTACAATGATACAACAATAAACCTTGCAAGCCTATATATGCTTCTCCTTCTGTACCTTTATCTTCATGAGAATTAGTGAGGAGCAAATCTGAGATACTTCTTCAAGTTATATTTCTGCCCTGGACTCCATTTTTTAAAATCTAACTTCTGGTTCTAAATCTTCTTCCTGTTCCTCAAGGTTATTCCTATTTCCAATTTCATGCCTAATTACTATAGGTTTTCCTAAGTCTATATTGTCATGTGCAATATAGCAAAATGGACCATGACAGCACATGGCCAAATATATGAGTCAGAGAATCCTGAACATTCTCATTATGCCAGCTCAAGAAATCTAACACCCAACTTTTTTTTACATGTTATTTGAGGAGTCCATTACACACAAAACAATTATTTTTAACAAATCAATTTATATAAGTCATAAGAATACATTTCTTCAAATCTGGATCCATTGACCCCTCCCCCCTACCCAATGGATATTTCCAATGGATATCCCATTATCAGGATATCCCATTATCAGGATAATAAATACCCTGAGAAGTCATTTAAAATTAAATTTTATTAAAAGTACTAGTATATACTACTACATTACTGACAAACTAACTCCACTGAGTTCATTCAGGCTTATATGTGGGTAAGTAGATACAGGATTGCCATACACATTTTTCCGACTGATGTTTTCCACAAGGTCATGATCTCTAGAGGACAGTGGATAAGTCAGCTTGTGCAGTGAGTCCTTAAATTACTGATGCTATCTAAGAGCATGCAAAGAGCATAAGGACACTCTTCTTTATCACTTTGGCTAAAGGGGTTTACCAGATCCAGAAAACATGTAACAAAGCAAAATAAAAATATCTTGCAGAGCCTAACATCCAGTCCAAGTTATCATATAATAAAGAATGCTAAATTATATAATAGTAATACAACCTCAATCATCCAAACTGTTGTCTCCTACATTTAATTCTAATGCCTATTTCCCCTCACTAACAATATCTTTCTGACCTATCACAGATTTCCCCCATTGCATCTAACATCACTCATTATTCCATCTGTCCCCTATAGTTATTTTATTCCCTATTCTTTGAAAGCAATTGACAGGGACAATAAAATCCTATTAAGCATAGAAAGACATGAGTGCAAGGACATGAGTACAGATGGGAAAAGCTGAACATTGTGTATGGTTTCTGTGGTTTGTTATTAAAAAAAATTACAGCCAAATACTGCAGGTTTGCAGTATTTATCTACTGAGTGATAACGTAACCTCACTATAAAGGTCAACAAAGATGATAAGTTTGGAATTACAGCTAATCTATTGAAGGAAGTATAATATATTTGTATTTTGCAGGCAACTTATAACATAAATGCCATTGTTAAGAGCAGGCTATGAGTTTTTTGAAGGGAAATATCACATTTTCATTTATTATTTCGTATAGAATTGTCTCACTATCTCACATATTTTGTAGCTGTATTATCAGTGGAAAGGACAACAGTTGTTCCTTTTTCAATTTTTTATTCTTGCCAGGTATAAATGGAGTTGAAGAAGAAATGTGCTGTGTTGTTGAACAGGAATTATTGCAGAATCCCTGTGCATTCCCTAAATAAAATTTCAAAAATGAAGAGTCTAATCCTTTAATTATTAGGGACTTGCTTTACTGCAAACAATACGGCATCAATTGTAAACAAAGTAGAAAGCACAATTTTTCACGCACTGCTTTTGAAAAAAGAACAGCAATTTCTACACTATGAATTGAGGCCTTTTTGAAATCATGCTGTGAGATATGCACTTTCCAAGTTTTTCCTTGGAAAGTTCAGTCATATTATTGAAGACATTCACTATTCTATGCCTGACTGCTAAAATTCTCTGGCGCCATCGACTTTCTGGCATTGCCAAATCCTTATTGTCATTTGAAGAATCTCCTTAGCATCAAGCTTCAAGTATAATCAAAGCGGCTAAACTATGCAGTTTCAGTAATGTTGATCTGGAATAAATACAAGATATCAGAAACTGTAAGTTGAATTTTCCAGCATTATTTCTAGGATGTTAATGGAAGTGGAACCTCCTGAAATAACTTGAAAGGCTTTTCCCAGATTTATTCCCATCTGAATTAAGGTGCCATATTTGAGATAAGCTGCCAATTGACTCACCCAATATCTTCTAATGATATATTTCTATTCTTTCTTTTACTTCTTTCCCAGCTTCACTAGAGATTCTAACATTAGCATCTTGGTCTTTAAGAACATGAATTTGCTCTAATAAAGTATACAAATCGTTAAAAAAAAAACCAGGAAAAATTGCAATGTAAACTATGTATTCTACATTAGAGACCGATGTTCCATTGGGAGCAGATTTGAACATTCTGCTTTTATTTGACCTTCACTTAGCCTAGAGGCTCACATGAAAGTCTGATAAGCATTAATTTCACCCAATCTACAAAGCAAAAGCCTGGAGATTACTGCAAATTGCGTACAAATAGCTCTAATGGCTTTTTAAAAATTACATCAAAAATGTGTATTTCAGAAGTTGGTCCTGGAAGAATTTAATGTCAGAGAGTAAAAGGCATGGAATAAAAAGTTCTAGATAATTTAAATTAACAGTTACAAAAAAAGTTGGAGAAAAAGCATACAAAGACATGTGTTGGGAGACATTGTAAGCATCAGTATTCACTGATAGATAAAAATGCCACAGCTACTTAATCATGAATTAACTTCACTAGTAAAGAAACATGTAAAGTTTATTACAGATTTTTTTTTGCACACTGCACCTTTGATTCTATTCCATTTTGGTGAATGGACTATGGCTCCCATATTTTTGTTTCAGGTTTGGACATAATGGAAGTGGGAGTCTAAAGTAGCACAACCACCCATTGGTTCCCATCACAGCTGTTTTATGAGTGGAAAATTAGGTCACATACCCATAACTTGTAAGATACCACCTTATTTCTATAGTTTCCAACCTGACCTGCTGGAACGATTACAAATTTATAATCTTTTTCCATCAAGATATTTGGGAGTACAAAACTCTTGTCGTGTCCATCATTTCATTCATATAGGCAGCTTCCCGTGCATTCTTGGACATAATTTACATTCTGACTTCTATCTAATTTTGTTAGACTTCTACATTTCTAGCATCCTCTCTCTTGAACACCTGCACATAATACTAGAATACTCAATTGGGCACTCTCAATATGCTGTAAAATATGCTTCACCATCTCCAAACTACTCACAGGATAAGCAAATTTGTTACCTTCTTGCATTTTTGGAAAGCTAAGATAAGCTTTTTACTGAGATTATTTGGAAGTATCACCATCTCCACTGTATCACCAAGGTTCCATCCTTCCGAGGTGGGTAAATTGGGGATCCAGATTGTTGGCAGCAATATGCTGACTCTGTAAAATGCTTAGAGAGGCTATAAAAGTGCTGTAAAAGCACTATGAAGTGATATATAAGCCTAAGTGCTATTGCTATCATCAACCCACCACCATGATAACAATCCAAACCATTAGAGATATGACTGCTTAAATAATACTGGGCATATCTATCATACTGTTATGCCATCCATAAACATGTATTCCATGTTTTCTTTGCCAATATTTTAGAAAAAAAGCAGATCTATTATTTGTCTGTCTGTCCCTCTATCTATCATCTATCTTGCTTCTATCAAATTGAATAAGAAAATCTTTCAGAAGTGGAAGAGTCTGCTTGATTCAGCAATATAATAAGTTATACATTTAATCATTATAAATTCAAAATTTGTCATCAACTGGATTTTTCCACACCTGGTTGCCATAAATTTTGATTCTAACTATGACATTTCACAAGCTGCTAACAAGTGTGTATGATTAGCCCCTTGTTGCAGATATTTGAGCTCATTTCAGCAGAGATAGGCAGGAAGTAAAAACAAATAAATAAAATGAACCAAAAATTCCACAGAAAAAGCAATCTAATTCATGGTTCCTCATGGTCTCTGCTAGGAGACATAGGTAAGTGAGCTTTCCCATAATTGTGGGGATGTGTGTGTGTGAGTATGTAAGTGCATGTGTGTGTGTGTGTGTGTGTTTTAATATATGCATGTGTGTATGCATTTAGTACTTTCAGTTTTTACTAAAGCTGAAGTTATCCAAAAACTAGGAGTCCTATATATTACCTGATGGAATTTATTCATTCAAGTGTAAGCATGTACCAACTGTACAGGAAAAAATATCATTGAAAATTGGTCGTCCAGTTTCCCTTAAGAAAGGATACTGTGTTAGGCAGCTGTATACTTCATTATACAAGTTTAAATATATTGAAAGTGTTTCACAGCAAGGCAGAGGCAGGAGTGTATCCAAGAACTAAAGAAATTGGTCCTCTAGTCCAGTGGTCCCCAACCCCCGGTCCGCGGACCGGTGCCGGGCCGTGGAGTACCTGGCACCGGGCCGCACAGCGGCCGGGGGCCATGATCGCTGCAGCGGCCGGGGGCCATGATCCCTGCTGCCTCTTCACCCACACGCGCAGCCTGAGATCAACCCCAGGACTCGAACCCGAGAGCCGCCTCTCCGGTCCAAACCCCACTCCCACCCCGGCCGCCCGCCCGCCCGCCTTGGTAGCCCGTGGAGATGGAGCGCGTTCGGTTCGCCGCTACCTGGGGGTGCCGTCCCCATGACGTCACCGCGGAGTCCTCGCCTCCTTCCCTGGCGAGGCTTTCTCCCCGCCAGCCAATCAGAGGCCAGTCCCCGGGCAATGTTTATTTCTTTACCAGAGCAGAAAAAACAAGGTTTGTTTTTTTAAGATAGTCATTTTAATTAAGGGTTTATTTAATTCTGTCTTTGCCTTTAGATAACTTCTAGAGTACATTTTATGTCTGGAGTTTAAATCAGAGCAGAGAAGGACAAGTTGCTGGCCGGTTGAAGCAGAAGCGGGAGATTGGAGGGGGAGGAGAGAGAGAGAGAGCGCTGGGTGGGTGGCAGCGCGTTCCACAGCGGACTAGGTGCGCCGCGGGCTGCCAACCCCCCCCCCACACACACACGTACACACACTGCCTCTCTGGCAATTGGCTGCCCAGGAAGGGAGCGGGGAGCTTTCACAGATAGGAACGTGATGGGGTTTGTTTCCTTCCCCCACTCCTGAGCCCCCCCCCCTTTTTTTTTTTGCTTGCCTTCTGGGGTCTCCGCCGTGGAGCAGCCGAGGTCAGATGGGGAGGCGGAGAGAGAGAGAGAGAGAGAGATGGGCGGGTGGCAGCTGTCTGTGAAACATCTTCCCCTCCCCACCTCCTGGGCAGCCAATTGCAGCCAAGGAAATAAAAAGAGAAGTTGCCCTTTCATTTTGCTTTTGTTTCGTCCTCATTTCTCAATCTCAGCAACTTTAACACTTTTGGACTTCAACTCCCCAAATTGCCCAGCCAGCTAGAATAGATAGATAGATGGTGGATAGGTGATTGATAGATAGAGAGGGATGGATGGCTGGATGGATGGATAAATAGATAAATAGATAGATGATAGATAGATAGAGGATATATACACATACACGCATACACACATACATACACAGAGAGAGACAGAGACAGAGACAGACATGGATGGATAGATATCACAGAAGTGAGTACACCCCCTCACATTTTATCAATATTTAAGTATATCTTGCAACAGTTTAGACATTAATGGCTGGGGGCCATGATCGCTGCAGAACAACACCCCCCACCCCTGCGCGCGCTCAGCGGGCCACGGTAAAATTATCCAAGGCTGACTGGTCCACGGTGATAAAAAGGTTGGGGACCACTGCTCTAGTCCATGTAACACTGAGGAACTGAACATTTACCGTACTCATGATGTTATGCATAACTCCCACATGAAAATTCAATTCTGGAGGCTGGAAATTTGAGTGACACTTTGACCATATCTCAGACATCTCAAGGCATCGCTATATCTTTCACTGATTTGGTCCGTTATCAATGGGACACCAGTGAAGAGGAGTCAGAATCCTATAGCATGTTCCTTATGTCATTGATGCCTGCAGAAACTTGGTCTCCTGACTTTGTACTCAATGGCTTCAGACAAGGGAGCCTAAATTTATACAGATATAGCATAGAACTCCATGTTGTGTCCAGTTACAGATAGCCATTGGCAATTAGCTTATTTCTTAGAACAAGTTGCCATTTCAGTTTGAAATTAATTCTCAGGATTCTTCTGCCTGCAGATTTACATATCTAGCAAAAATGGGAAATGAAGCAGAGTAACTGTTATATTGTACTAATTCATAATATATATCAAATGAGTGCTGGATTCTCCCTCCCCCCCAAGTATTGGGTGGGTTTTTATTCTCACTTCATTCCATATTTATAGACAGGATAACTGTAAATAAATTGCAAGAAAATTACTTTTCCACTGTTTCACAAAGATTTCCTTATCTAACAGGCACAGCTGTCATATACCTAAATGCTTTTATTTACAATACTTATACTTAAAAATGGTGGCAATACTTTCCTTTAATCAATACTTTATGAATGCTAACTAATCTGCAGGTTTGGAACATTATAGTGACCTGCACTCATTAATCTTATCCACCTCAAAATATTTCATCATTCTTGGCATAACTGCCTCTGATGGCCATATCAAGATTAAGTGACTGAACTGTTAAGTCTCTAATTTTCTCTGCATTAAAGGTCAGCTTCTATCTCTAGTTTTTCACCTTTAACAAAAACCGAATAAGGGCAAAAGTCAAAATAAAGTGTAAAGTGAAGTTAAATAAATATGCTTTCCTAAGCTCTTAACTACCTAGGCTTAGGAAAGAGATAAAAGGAAAAGTTCATTTAAAAATAATAATAAAGCTTTCACAATTTACCTCCTTTATTGAAAATATTGCAGTTTAGTTCAGAAAAAAATCAACTTGTAAGGTTCATTTGGTTTATGGTTGCCAAAGCTTATTTTGCAAAGTCTTGTTCATACATTTATATCAGTTATGATTCAGCTAAAAGGGAATTCTTGATTCAATGCGGGGATAGCAAAGGACAGAGTAATTACTTCGGATATACAGTAAGTCCGCATGATGTAAAAGAAAGCGATAGAATAAGAAACCATAATCTCTTCCAGAAGAACTTTAATTTAGACTACCACTGTATCTAGAATTATTTAATTCTTTACAAACAGTGATTTCTCAGAGATTTGTCCAGATGTTCAGATATCATAGAGACTCCAGGTGGATCTAAAATATTTAATTTAAAATGTTTTGCTCATGTCCCCAAACTATCTGATAGGATTCCTAGAAAAAAATTACATATCCTTTCAAATCTATATACATTTTTATCAGGGGTGGTTTCAGCAGTCAGTTCGCTCATGGGTGCGCCATGCGCTTGTGCACTTGATGCACACTTTCTGTGCATGCACAGTATAATAAAAATTGTTTTGTGCATGCGCAGAAGCAAAAATTAATATGGTGGCTCCTATGGCGCCACCCAGAGAATTAGTTTGGGGGCGTGGCAGCCTGGGTAGGTGCTGCTACCAGCAGCCCAGGCTGCCAAACCACTACTGGTTCGGCCAAACCCGTCCAAACTGGTAGGAACTCACCTCTGATCTTTATTCTCAAATACATCTTAGTTGCATATTGTCCTTATGCAGACAAAAAAGCATTTCTTCACATTTTTAAAGAGGATTTTCTCAATATCCCATCCTATTCTATTTATTAGGAAATTCCATTCAAAAAATACACAAATGCACAATAATTTTATCTCTCTAGCAGCAAAGTCACAGTAACATTAGAAGATGGTGAATCTTCTCACAGCTTGGTCAACTAATCCGGAACAAAATACAATCCTTGATTTGAGTTTCTTTCATAGTGTATGAGACATTTTCAATGTTGCATTTGGGTTTGTTTTAAGGTTTTATTATTCAAATGTGGGGTACCTAGATTGTTTGGAAAATCTACCATATTTTTATACCTATATGTATACCATATTTTTGGACTATAAGATGCTCTGGAGTATAAGACACACCTTGCTTTTGAGGAGGAAAACAAGAAAAAAATGCCTCCTAGCATTTTGCCTCCTTGCAGCAAATAGAAAACAGCCTAGTCAGCTTCAGCATAGCCTGATTTGGCATGAACAGTTGATTGACAGTTGGATTAGCCCCCTGGAATACCACCAATCAGTTGTTCCAGGCTGCAGGGATCGCCACAGCTGATTGTTGGTATTCTGGGAGGCCAATTCAACCGCCAACAGCTGCTTGTGCTAAATCAGGCTGTCCTGAAGCTGACCAGGCTGTTTACTGTTTGCTGCAAGGAGGCAAATTTCTGGGAGATAGAGGCCGAAAAAGGTGGGGGCCAGTGGGTGGGCAGGACTTTGGCAGCATTCTCTCTATAAGATGCACAGACATTTCCACCCACTTTTTTGGGGGGGAGAGTATGTCTTATAGTCCGAAAAATACAGTAAATAATAAAACTATAATGCCTCAGTAAAATGCAAGATACACTAGAAGTAGAGATGCCATATTTGTCACTGTGAGTTCAATTAATCTTATCTTGATGACACTACCTTTGTAAGCTTCCCAACCTCTCTCGGAAGCAGCTAAAGCTGCCAAGCAGGCTAGCTGACATGAATATCCTTTCAAAACTATGATCTTTTGTTCAATGTCCTTTTCATGTCTGATTTAAAGATAAAGAGCCAGGTGATATGCTAGGGAATAGCAATATTGTGACTTGTTTTCCTTATGGCCTTGGAAGATTGAGCCCTCATGCTCTGTTGCATCTTTTCATTCAAATAAATGTGTAAATGTATTAACTTTTAATTTTGTCTGTAACCATTCCTTCCCAGTGGTGCGAACTAGTAATTGGATTAAAAGTTCCACGTTGCTTATGCTAATTCTAAAAAAAAATAGCTACTCCCAAATCACTAATCAACACTGAACACAACTACTCCATGAATGCAGAACTTCTATGGAAAAAAAGATCTTTTCCCATCTGTTGGCCATGTATGTGAGCCAAACTCCAGGAGTTTGATTCAGACAGACTAAAGGTTGACTCAGCCTTCTATCCTTCATAGGTCAGTAAAATGAGGACCCAGATTGTTGTGGGCCATAGGCTGATGATGTAAACCACTTAGACTGGGCAGTAAAGCACTATGAAAGGATGTATGTATGTATGTATGTATGTATGTATGTATGTATGTATGTATGTATGTATGTATTTCTTAAGTGCAGCAGCCATTTTCCCATTCCTGGGATGTCACATAGAAGGGGAAGGGGGGAAGAAGGTTGGAATGCCTTACTAGACACAACAGAGAGCTCTACTAGCAATGGATAAGATTGGGGAAAGGAGGGCCTGGAGAACCTTCAAATGAACTTAATTGGCCAACATGACCTGTGACACTTGGGAATGGGATTATTTCCTATTTTAATTATACTGAAACTGGATATTTAGAGTTGGTTTTACTTTAAAGCTGTGCCAATATGATGTACTCAATAAAGAAGATCTTTGAGGAGATTCTAGTCTCAGAGTTCTGATTTGCTTGGGTCGTTGTTCGGAATCTTGACAGCTACTGCTATTGCTATGTGTATGAGGTAGCATACAGAGGAATTTAAATGGCAAAAAGAATGGTGACAAATCAGTAGAGGACTTCTTTTCTCAGAACAGACATATGATTGTGAACTATCTTGCTCTATACCTAACTTTTACAAATCTTATTAAAATGCATTCATTAACATTTATTAAATCATCACAAAAATAGTGCCTGCTCCTCATTCAGAGTTCCATGTACTCACTCTGTACTCAATAATGTGTGAGAGACATTCAATGTCCAGGCAAGTAAAGCATAAAATCACAGAGGAAGAATCACAATTGTAAGTTAGAACTGGAAGCATTAAAACATACCCATTTTAAAGAATGTGATATTCATTGCATCAATATAACAGCAGCAGCAGCAACAATAACAGCAATATAAGATTCTTGCCATAATGCATGCTGCAGATCAAATATTCAGAGTCCTCTAAAACCCATGAAATTGAAAACAGAACACTGTTAAACTATTCTCATCAGAAAATATCTCAAGAGATTGCAGAAAACAGCATATTTAAAAAGGCAGGTTGTCATTTAACCCATCTCATGGCACTACAAACTGTTTGGAAGGTACGATCAGAGAACTTTACTTATAATACAAATAAATAGTTTAAGGAGAAAAAGCAAACAATCATTCTAAAGAATGCACTCAACTTTCTGGAAAGCCGTCATAGCAATTATGAGAAATGGGCCATTTCACAGTTTAGAAAACATCCCAGTGAGATGCTCTGCTCTTACATTATATAGAGGGGAAAATATTCCAACCCTTTAGACAACATCCATTCCACAAAGATAATGAAAAGAAAAATATGCAGCAATTCCAAATGTACTTGTGATAAATATTGCTAGGTTTTCAGCAGCAATCCAGTGCTACCTGAACAAAAATAAAATATTATCAATCAATCAACTCTTCAACGGGAATGACCAAAGCAGAATTTCTATCTAATGTCTTTATGCTACAGAGAATTAATGTGAAGTTACAGAGGATCATTTTATTCATTAGCTTGAAGATTTGATACCTAAAATAACTCTCTCTCTGTGCATGTATGTGTGTCTGTCTATATGCATGTACTGTATGTCTGTGCAAATCTTCAAGGTAGTGTTGATTTCTAGCAACTGCTTGAACAAGTTCCCTCAGTATGTAGTAGAGTATATATTGCTTATTATATTACACCATGGTGCCTGTAGCTAAGGGTTCCACCACAAAACCACGATGCCCTTATCCGCGCCGACATAAGGGCGGAGGCAAATCCGTGGCCTCTGAAGCGCTAAGAAAAAAATGACCCTACCACCGCGACAACAGCGCGGCAACAGAAGGGCGTTCTACATGCTTTGTTCTTTGCCTCCAAAGGTAGCCCTCCTCCTCCAGCTGACAGCGGCAGCGGGCACGGGGCAAAGCGGGCTGCCCAGCAGCAGCAGCCCACAGGAAGAGTCCAGCTCAGCCGTGGGGGGCAGCAGGAAGCCCGCGGGGGGCCCGAGCAGGGCGCCGAAGCCGGCGGTGGCGAAGGATGCAGCAGCGGTGGCGGCTGAGGCTCTCCCGGGGCCGGCAAAGCGGGCTTGCCCAGCGGAGGCAGGCCGCCCTCTTCTTCCTCCACAACATGTCCTTGGACGGGCGGCTTGGACGGGCAGCCGCCCGTCCAAGGAGATGTTGTGGAGGAAGAAGAGGGCGGCCTGCCTCCGCCGGGCAAGCCCACTTCGCTGGCCCCGGGAGAGCCTCAGCCGCTGCCGCTGCCACGTCCTCCACCGCCGCCGGCATCAGCAGCCCCGCTCAGGCCCCCCGTGGGCTTCCTGCTGTCCCCCATGGCTGAGCTGGACCCTTCCCGTGGGCTGCTGCTGCTCGGCAGCCCGCTTTGCCCCGTGCCCGCTGCCGCTGTCAGCTGGAGGAGGAGGGCTACCTTTGGAGGCAAAGAACAAAGCATGTAGAACGCCCTTCTGTCGCCGCGCTGTTGTCGCGGCAGTGATGACGCACGGTGATGACGTCGCGGCTTTAGCGATGCGGTTTAATCACCGCTTTTTTGACGAGCGCGGTTTTGTCGTGCCATGGTAGCTAAGCAGTCATGAATGCATTCAATATATTGTACTCCAGTAAGACACTATTTCTGAATAGTTATGCTTATGTATATTGCATTATTTCAGTTTGGGTTTTTTATCATCAAAAAACAATTCGATTCATCACTTCACAATCAACGTATTCACATACTTGGCATATTTGTCAATTGTCTTCTTCAGACACCCAATGTTTTGTTAATTTAACTTATAGAACAAATACAAGGAGGGGAAAAGGGAGAGAGAGGAAGGAAGGAAAGAAGGGAGGCTCTTCATGCTCAATGTTGATCCAGAATAGAACTTGTACATATATAATTGTATGTATGCTTCGGAACTCTTTATGTTTGTGTGTAAACTGCATTCAACATGCAAAATCTCTGTAGAACTCACAATTCATTATGAATATGTCCATAGGTAATATTTGTAAAGATTTTCTTCTTAATGTACTATTTTTATTACAAGGTATTTTATTGTTTGTTAGAGCAGTACATATGACAGTTAGTGGTATACAGTTCACTGGAGATTGCAATATTTACATCCAGTCCAGTCAATTAAATACGTATCAATTAAACTACATCATATGAGCTTTCCTCCCTCTCACCCTCTCTGTTTACGTTTGAATTTTGCTCATACTCTTTTCCAACACTCTTTCTTTTATCTGCCAGTACTGCTTCATTTTCCATTTGTTTAAAATAACATAGGGCTCTTTCCAAAATGATACAGAAAACAGAAATAGAAGAATCTTTTAACAGCTGAAAGTAATATCTAAAAATTCCAATCAGGTAGCTGCCAAGATACAAAGTTGAAGTTCCACAAAGATGCAAGTTTACTTCATTTTCTTTGTCCAACTTGCTGATGCTGCACATTGGAAAGGTTGCTCAGTGATTAGTTCAACTAGGAAATTCCTGTGGGACTAAAAGTAACACTGCCCCCACCCCCAAGCCAGAAGTGGACATGAACAAGTAAATATGGGTATTAGTAAGAAGTATGTGCCTGGGTTATTTTCATTCAAGCTGTTGCCCTTCATGTATCTCCTTGTATCTTGAATTGTCTTTCATTGCGAGTAATTCTGGGAACTGAAGGTTTAAACCCATCTGGAATGCACTAAACTTGTTAGGACAAACAAAGTGAAGAGTCACAACTAGTTGTGGAATAGTATCCAAAATAGAGGTTAAAGCCAAAATCACAAATACAAACAACCTGCAAATAAAAATAGAACAATTGTGGTAAAAGAAAGCAAAGATAGCACCTAAAGTAATAGGTGCCTGTAATCTCAAGACAACTAGAGCACTGGTCTAATGCAAAAGGCAGCTTCACATAGAAGAGTTTACCTCCCCTATGGATATCTATGGAAATTCTCAATAACCAAGCATGTTATTAGAATCATGTACTTCAATATTGAAGCCTAGTTGCTACTGGGCCCCCAAGGACCAACAAAATGTGTTCTCTTTGTTGTCATAGGAGAATGACAGGTCATGGTTGTCAAAAAGGTGCAATATTTTTCCAAAAGGCAACTTGACTTTCTTGGTTTTGTTCTTTGAAAACATTTTGCTTCACATTCAAGAAACGTCTTCAGTTCTAACTAACTACTGGGGAATTATTAGTTAGAATTTAATGTTAGTTAGACCTGAAGAAGCTTCTGGGATGAGAAGTGAAACATTTTCAAAGAAAGAAAACCAAGAAAGTCCAGTTGTCTTTTGAAAAAAAAACCACCATGGGTAGGTTTAAACCTAACAGTACTAACAAATATTATCTTCCTATTCCAGGTCCTTCAGAAGAACTCAGTAGGTAAATAAAGGTAAAGATAAAGGTTCTCCTTGAATATATGTGGTAGTCATTCCTGACTCTATGGGGCGGTGCTCATCTCTGTTTCAAAGCTAAAGAGTCAGCGTTGTCAGAAGATAACTCTGTGGTCATATGACCAGCATGACTAAATGCCAAA
Source organism: Thamnophis sirtalis (assembly GCF_051295495.1). Lineage (NCBI taxonomy): Eukaryota > Metazoa > Chordata > Lepidosauria > Squamata > Natricidae > Thamnophis > Thamnophis sirtalis. Next base: position 45,291,259 of record NW_028261390.1, on the reverse strand, counting down.
GGCACACGGAACACTTACCTTCCCACCAACAATGGTCCCTATTTTTCTACTAGCATTTTTACATGATTTTGAACTGCTAGGTTGGCAGAGCCAACTCTGTATGCAGTGCTAAGGATTTGAACCACCAAACTGCTGACCTTTCTGATCTGATCCGCAATCTCATGTGCCTTAGCCATTGAGCCCTTCGCAGTAGGTAGATAGAAATGTCAAATCCAATTTAACCATTTCTTTGACTATACAAAGAACCATATAATGACCATATAATATATTTTAGTTAAAAAGAAAGGTGACTGTTGGTCGATGGTTATTTCTGGGCAACAATGCAGGAGAGAGTTGCTTCTTTCAATTGTTTTAATTTCATTTAACAAAAATTGGAATATATTTATTATCATTACATTCCAAGCATACATTTTATAATTTTATTCTCATGTGACAACAAACAGAACACATTTTGTAGGTCTTTGTGGGGCTCTATAGCAACACACGGAACTAAACTTCAAATATTGAAGTGCATGATTGTAATAACATGCTTGAAAGTCACAATGCTTTTGAATTAAGCATCAAGCAGGCATGGGAGATGCAGAAGGTTTTCTATAGGATGAAAGGATTTAAACATTCCAATTCCTGCTGCAGCACCACTAAAAGTTCCTATTTCCTTCAATGCGAGAGAAATTTAGAGAGGAAAACAACTCCCCTTGGAACTAAGGGAAGGCTTTTTCTTAACCCTATTGATTTTAAGTGAGGAATTTACTACTGGCATTTATTGCAGTGGCAGCTGGAAAACAGAGATTTCATTCTTCTCTTCCCTGACTATAATTTCCTTCCTTTTCATTGCCTTTATGTGTGCGGCAGAGGTGGATTGCTACCGGTTCACACTGGTTTGGCAAACCGGTACTGAAAATTGTGACTGACTGAGTGGTCACGTCCCCGAACTGGTTCCCCGGTCACCCATGCCATTGCCGGCATGGATTTTACTCCTTTTTAAATGTTCTGCGCATGCACAGAACAATTTTTAGCAACTGTGCACATGTGTGTAGTGCACATCTGGCGTGTGCGAGTGAGAAGTGAGCACATGCATGCAAAATGGCACATGCAGCAACCAGCAGTAACGCCAGCAGAAACTCACACCTGGTGCGCAGGTGTTTTAAGAACAATTTCTTTGGGACAGTCTGATGTCAGCCTTTCAACATAGTCCAAAGAAGAGGTACATCCAAAAGTACTGGCCAAGAATGCCAATTGTACCTAGCCAAGCCCCAACCTCTTCCAGTAATTAGGTAATTCAGCATTAATTATGTATGACATAGGCAGGTAGAGTGCCTGTTGGATTCACTGACAGTAAAGGTTGGAGCTTGGCAATGTCCAACTGGCACTCTTAGTCTACTACATGCTATTTAATGAGTGCATGGACCAGATCATATCCCATGCTGAGCAGAAGAAATGGAAAGAAGCTCAAGGATGAGATTTTGGTTGCCACTGTCTTTTATCCTATGGACTGAAAATAATTTCTCATGGTTAGTAGAGCAAGGCCAGGGGTGTGGAAGGATAGTCTGAGCTAATTGTTGAGTATGGTCAACCCTCACTCTAGTCTCCCCTTTCATAATAGTGACATCAGAAACACATTTTGAGAGTGGAAATCTGAAAAATTTGGTTTGAATAATTTATAATAGAGTTAAGTTGGAGAAGGAGCCCAGGTAAGAAGTTGTGCTATTGGTTTAGCTTCAAGTAGTTTGAGTACTGCAAGTATATGGTGGACAACTCAAACTTGTTGAGTTTCTCTGTGCATTTTCAGAAATGTAGCCCCAAGTCCCATATACCATGGCAGCTGGAGAGAAGAGATGTTTGGGGTCTTTGGTTTCTCTTTCTTTCTAGAAAGAAAAATCATTCAGTCATTGGGAGTCAGGCAGAATAAAAATTTAATAATTTCAAACCCACATTCTTGATTTTCAGTGTAATACTACAGAAAAAAAACCCACAAAACACAAACAAAAAATTGAATCACAGATTTGATTCTTACGTGATAATTACGAATAGCATTACTACTGCTGCACAGTTAAAGAATTCTTTTTGGTGTATAAATAAAAACATCTAGTAGTTTGTATGAGCTGGAGAATAGGATATATAATATTAAAACTGGTTGCTTAAAATTATTAATGATTGGTTAGATTTAGCTTCAATTTTTGTGATTCAATCTTAATACATATTAAAAACAATAAACACACATATAACAATAACAAATTTAATAGCATTTCACTTATTTATTGTATTACAGTTTCCACAATTCGAATAGTCCTCAACATACTTGATTACATGAAAACTTGTCAATCAAACAAGATGACAAGATAACTGATTTTCAAACCAAAGTAACATAATATCCACATGAAACCTATGAATGCACAAGAAAAAAAATCTTGATTATGAGTTTTATTGGTTTTACTCAATATGTCTGGGCATTTGACCAAGACAAAAGAATTGTCTTCAAAACCCAGTGCTGCCCAACCAAAGCAATACTTCTCAAGTTTATTGTCATTCTTATCTTGATCTTACTGTAAGTAAATCACACAGCAAAGAAAGGCATGTCAGTTCAGACATCAGATTTAAGAGCAAATAACCACATATGCAAATACTGCTTTTGTTTAAATTGTGCCATAATATTTTGCCAAGAGTTTTGAAGCTCAGATCCTCCTAAGCCAGTCTTTATTTTGGATGCAGATAGCATATCATTAAAACCAACTGTAGACAAGATTTTTATACTTTATAATTTTCCATTTTATATTGTCTCTGCTTACAGCTCCATCTGTGATCTATTGCACTGACAGAAAATACTTTAAGATAGGATATAGCTTTCCTAATACATTGCCACAACAAAGCTTGATTTCATTTGATGACTTCATGAATAACATTCCAAGAAAACCATGCTGTGGAACAGACAATTGTACAGAGACTAGAATTATGGAATTGATCTAGCTGCCATATTTCTCTATTTAAGCACTTATATGACCCTGTTTAGGACATGGCTATCACAAGTCAGGCTTATGAGAGACCAGAAAAAATTGTTCAGGGAGCTGTCCTGAAACCATTTCAGCTACTACTGCATCACTTAACATTTATTTTCAACCTTGGAAAATAACATTATAATGGATGAGAAGATTTATTTCTTGTTTTCCAGCACTGTTATTAGATACAAATTCCCAAATCAGTTTCTAATCTAAAAAACATAAAGCAATAATAACAACAAGGTGATAACAAGGATGTTATAGTGAAATCACACCAGGAATAATAATTGCTTGACCAATTAAATCAAAATTAAAACCAATGTTTTATGAAAAACCACAGGTGGATATATTAGTTGGTAACCACCCTTCATTTCTAAAAGGAACCTCCCGTGATCAGCCTGGCTTGAATCAATAGGTCTGACCCTAATAAACTGTGATGTTGAACAAGTGGAGCTCTTATGTTCCAAATCAGACCACTGATTTATGTCAAGCTGATTGAGTTGTTTTTCTACAGAGGCTACAGTAGGTAGCAATCTTTGCCATTTTAGATTAAGCAGTGGTAGAAATCCTTCTCTTAAATTGCCTCACCTTCACTTTTCATTGTATATTACTTCAAAGCTTTAGAAAGTAGATCAGTATTTTTATATCCATTTGTAGTTTGTCCTTTACGAAAGTGCTCAAAGCCCCCTTCTCACACATCCATGTCACAGCAAATCCATGACATAGTGACACTGCACCTATTTTTTTTTGCTAAAAAATAGTCCTAAATTTCTTGATATCTCCACATAGCACTGGAAAATTATGTCACTATATTCCTGCAAAATGTTAGCCAGTCAGCTTTACAATACCGACATTACATTATCATGTGAAAGAAAGTGTTCTATTTTTGCCCTATGACCCACAATTGTCAAGAAATTATTTAAATATTTGAGGTCATTATATTAAAGTGAATACAAAAGTCCTACTTGATAGGCATATCCCATGTCAGGCATCACATCTTCAAAATAACTGTATGCTAAAACAACAACAAAACAGACGTTTTCTTGCCACTGTCAATCTGTCTGACATTTAAAGGACGATTTACTCATTGCATTTATATATCCTGTTCCAATAAAGTCTTACTTTACAATGAAAAGATAGATTTGAAATATAGCGATATTGCAAATACATTTTCATGATAGAATCACTTTAAACCAGTTACTGTTAAATTAACAAAATACATTTGCTTAGGTATCTCAAAGACTACCCAGGAAAGAATTGTATTGTGGTAATACGGTAATATTAATTCATGAATATTTTAAATGAATGAAGGTTAAAAGATATTGCACATAACCTAAATTATAGTGCTTACTCACTATAATATATGAGCAGAAGTAAATAGTAATAAAAATGTACAGGTGTCTGAGAGAGAGAGCAATAGCAGCAATAGCAATAGCAGTTAGACTTATATACCGCTTCATAGGGCTTTCAGCCCTCTCTAAGCGGTTTACAGAGTCAGCATATCGCCCCCACAGTCTGGGTCCTCATTTCACCCACCTCGGAAGGATGGAAGGCTGAGTCAACTTTGAGCCAGTGAGATTAGAACCGCTGAGCTGCAGATAACAGTCAGCTGAAGTGGCCTGCAGTACTGCACCCTAACCACTGCGCCATCTCGGCTCTTAGTGTGAGAGTGTGTGTGTGTGATGGTATGTGGGAACTATTTGAGAGACTTGTGGAAGAGCCACAGACTAGATAATTGTCTCATCCCATAGAAGAAAAAGGAATGTGGAAAATGTCTCCAAAGGGACCCTCCCTAATTTTCTGGAAGGTGAAAGTAAAGGAGGAGAGAAATGCTTTCAGACTTGCAACATTCTGATACTGAAACCTTACAATAAAGGCAGTGTTAGAGTGCATGGTTGAGGCTTCTTATCTGAGCTACCTGGAATTGCTGACAATATATTTATGTAAGTTGGTCAAAAATGCAGCAGGGCAGTCAGTTTTGGGTTTTTCTCATTATGCATATGTAGCATGGACTGCATCTCCCATGCCCATGTCAAGGTGCTGGTAATCACCTAAAAAGCTCTAAATGGCATGTCACCAAGATGCTTGTGAGGCAACCTTTTTCTTATTGTTTCTGCTTGCGCCACCAGTTCTAGTAGAGAGAATATACTGTAGGTCTTTTCTATTAAACAAAGACATCTTTGGGAATGTCTTTCTCAATGGCAGCACCTGCCCTGCAGAACAGTATTCCCTCAGCTCCAAACTTGTTAACCTTTCACAAGGCATTGAAGACTTGGCTGTTTTTCCAGGCATATGAGTCAAGTGAGTAGATCACATCTATTATTATTTATAGTGAATGCTTATCTTTGGGTGTTGGGAAACTCAGTGTGTTGGTTTGTGTCAGAATCTGTCAAAAGTATAAAGAGCCACATTTACAAGATAAGAGCCACTCTTTCCATCTCTGTGTGCAGCCCTAGAACACAAATATAAAAAAAGTGTTCCAATGTAATGGGATTTTTAAATTTTTTATTTGCTATTCCCTTACCCTCACGATGCTACAAGTTAAATGACTTTGAGAAAACTTTTAGAGCAAATCTTAAAATGTGTCCTGGACTAAAACTCTAATATCTGTAGAGGAAAAATGATATGTCATGGGAAAATTAATTTCACATCGGAGGAATGCAACTTTTAGTTGCTGAACCACATTCTTCCTTGTAAATTTTGGGTGTGTCCTGTACAGGCTTCCAAAAGAGTCTATGAAATTGTAATCTTAGTGCAACTGAAAGAAAAAATGATGAATACATAACCCAAGAGTGTTTATATGAACTATACTTAAGGTTATAGGTTAACTTAAATCATTATAGATTTTGTCCTCCAAGCAAAATGCCCTCAATGCCCTCCAACTCCAAGGCCAAATGATTACAGGTCTAGAAAAAAATGTGCACCCGGGGTTAGACATATGTTAATAGAATACAGGTTATATAGGCCTGTTATATTTGAGATGTTATGGATTCTGCTGTTATGGAGAATCTAGTATAGGGGCAGCCTAGGAAAGTCAAGTCCTTTTCAAGAGAAAGAACAGGCAATTAGAGGATTAAACAAGGATTAGCTTTGCCCAGAGCAAGCATGACCCAGACCCTTCTCCACATAATCACTGAGTTCATTAAGAAGGATTATTCTATTGTGTCGCCTCTCCATATTCATCTGAAAATGAAATCTACGTTTAGATCTCTCTATGCTCTGATCCTTTGGACGTAGCAAACATCCGGGGATTATTTTATCAGAGGAAGTTTGGGTCAGAAGAAATTAACACTGGTTAGAGTGATGCAGCCTAGATAGATTCTGTAAGACAGGGGAACTTTCAGATGGAATTTTAAGTGTTCAATGTCAAGATCTGGATTTCTCTGATTGTTCTTGAGGATATTAAATTTAGAAAAGAAAGTCCACTCTACCTTACTATTTGCATTTGTTGGACAAGAGTCCATTCTAGCAGCTTTGGAAGAGCTTTCCCGCCCTATTTTAAGAACATTCAATTTGCATTGTCAAGCTCTCCTAGTTGACACAGTCTTTGTATGAATCTTCCTCTCATTTATAGTATATGACATTTTATTTAAGGGGCTTCTGCTGTCAATTTATGCTAATACAAGTTATCCCAAATGAATACTTTTGCAAACATATTTTACTTCTGAAAACTCTTTTTTAAACAAAGTCATTACTGTTTGTAGGGAACATTCAGTTGCATCCCTTATTTTTCTGATACACAGTGCATTTGTTTCTGACTGAAGGAAAGCAAACTCTTTATTTAATGCTAATCTCTCTGCAGTTACAATCTTCAATGGAATGGAAACTATTCTAAATGCAATCCATGGGGAAATTATTTGGCATCTTTTGTTCTAGCACTGCTGGATTTTGACACGCAGCAAGCAGTACAGTTCATTTCCTAGCATCTCTCTAAAACTACAGTGCTGAAACTCATAAGAAGTTTGATTACACCAACTGCTTAACATATTGCAACAGCATACATTAGTAGCTAAACAGAATGGAAGCTTTACTATTAGGCAAGTCTTTTTCTCACAAACCTAGTGTAGCTATCAAGTGTTCTAAAATGTTAAACAACAAAAAGAAAATATTCAGAGCATACATAGTAGTTGTAATGATGTTCTTATAGTGAATTTTCATAGGGTTATACTGCAGGATACAGGTAGTCCTTCACTTAGGACCATAATTGGAACTGGTAAATTCATCTTTAACCAGCATGATCATTAAGTGAGATATCACATGACCTCACCTGATTTTACGGTTCACTGAGAAATGCACACTTGACAAAAGTGTGCTGTCAAAACCGCTGGGAAAAAACCACGAGTTCGAAATCGCGCCGACGAAAGAGCGCAGAAGCGCGCCGACAACACCGCATCAACAGAAGCGCGCTCTAACCCTAACCCTAACCCTAACCCTAACCCTAACCCTAACCCTAACCCTAACCCTAACCCTAACCTTAACCCCTAACCCCTAACCCTTAACCCTAACCCTAACCCTAACCCTAACCCTAACCCTAACCCTTACCCTTACCCTTACCCTTACCCTTACCTTAACCATAATCGTGCTTCTGTAGGCGCTCTTTTGTCGACACGCCTTTGTGGGCGCGTTGTTGATGTTGCAGTTTTGTCTGGCGCGCTGTTGTCGGGCGCAAATTTGTCAGGTCATGGTTTTTACAACCTTTTTTTTGCTGGCATCATTAAGGAAATCACTGGGATTGTTAGTCAAATCAGATGGTTGTTAAGTGAATCACACAGCTGTTTTTAGCAAATTTGGCTTCTACCTTTGAATTGGTTTGTTGGAAACTGGCTGGAAAGGTCACAAATTGTAATCATGTGTGTGATGGTTATAATTTTGAGGAGGGGTCTTTTTCATCATAACTTTGACATCTTATTAAATGAAATTGAAAGTTGAGGGCTACCTATCAGTCTGTTTAGAATTGATTATAATTTAGAATTTCCTTCAAATATATACCACGATACAACCTTTGTCACATAACATAAAATCACCTCGGCATGAGAGTAAATCATTTACTAAATGCATTTTTCACTTGGAAACATAAGACCTGTCAGAATGTTTACTTTAAAAAATGTTATAGTGTAAAAGCAACTTGTGGGTATGTTAATCCAATATACCAATTTAGTACCATTAGTACATCATAAATTCAACAGAAAATAAAGTACAGAAAAATGCACTCTTAGGTGTCATTCAAATTGGCTGTCACCTTGTAATTTAAACAAACAAAATATGCATATAATGGAAAGTGTAATGTAAACATTAAGGTAAAGGGCAACTGTGATTGCTTTCTCAAAAATCTGTAACTTTTTCTGAATTGTTAACCTTCTAGATTATAATTGATTTTTCAAACTTTGCAATGCTTTTTTTTCTCATGGTCACAAATATAATAAATCAAAGATAGAACTGCATATGTAGAAATAGGTAAAATGTTTTAAAAGTTGTAAAATTAATTGATGATATCATAGTAAACACCATAGATTTCTGCCTTCTTACCTGAGTTGAAAAGTTAACCCAACTGAAGAAAAATATGTCGGATATGTGTAACAAATCTGTTTTGAAATCGGCTCATCAATCATAACTTTTGCATAAGGGCTTAGACACGTTCATTCTTAAAATGTGAAAGCTGGAATTGAGAATTTATTATTGTTGTTTTTACAAAGTAAAGATAAGAACTTGTACAGAACCAAAAAGATGTGTGCTTGAGAGACCCCTCCCAAATATGCAATCTTGTGGGGTATACACAGATTTTTTCTCTGAAGAGTCATCAGAAATAGAATCCTGTTCATTCAGCTTAAAATAAGAAATCCTATTTTGATGAGCAGCATAGCACTATGATTATTGCAATGAACTACAAAAGAAATTATATTGGGCTTGGCTAATCTAGAGGAAAAAAGGACTAAGGGGGACATGATATCAGTATTCCAGTATTTGAGAGGTTGCTACAAAGAGGAGATGGTCAACTTATTTACCAAAGTAGCAAAGGACGGGACAAGAAACTATGGATGGAAACTAATTAAGAAGAGAAGCAACCTGCAATTAAGGAGAAACTTCCTAACGCCGAGGACAATTAACCAGCACAACACCTTACTTTCAGAAGTTGTGGTTGCTTCATTGCTGGAGATTTTTAAGAAGAGACTGGACAGTCACTTATCTGAAATGGTATAGGATCTCCTGCTTGAAAAGGGGTTTGGATTAGAAAAGACTTCAAGGTCCTTCTTGCTCTATCATGATTGTATAGGAATGTATAAGAGAAATACAGAAAATAATAGTAAAGTTTATTTCATTACCGGAAAAAGATCTGGCACATGGTAGATTATAGTAATAGCATTTAGGTTTATACACTGCCTCATAGCACTTTATACAACACTCTCTGGGCAATTTAAACATAGAGGCATTATTTGCATATTTCCCCCAACAACCTAGATCCTCATTGTACCAACCTCAGAAGGGTGGAAGGCTGAGTCCACCTTGAGCCCATCAAGATCAAACTCCAGGATGAGGGCAGAGTTTGCCTGAAGTATTGCTCTTTAACCATTACACCACCAGGATTCCAGAAATTTTGAAAAGGATTTCCTTTCCATCTTTGTTGGATACAGGAAACAAGCAGTTTAAAACTGTGGTGAAGAAAAGCCCTTTCAGATGACAGGACTCTTAACAGAGCATCTTTGTTGACATGTATATTCCTAAAAGCAGAACCTTTAGCCAAAGTTCCTAGCAGTTAGTCTTGAGATTCAAACCAGAAGCTCCGTAGCCATTAGATTAGAAATAAGTATTTATCTAAGATTACTTCCTTTAAAAGGGCTCATTTGGCTTAATTTGACTCTATTTCATTCCTGAGGGACCTGTTGAACTTTTCATTCAGAGATACTCTTTCTGACCACTGTATGACAGAAAGATATGAGACCATTGTTGCCAGGACAATTTATTGAAAATGGCAACATGAAATATCCAGATCACTGCAGAAACTTCCAGCCAAACATATCAGGGGATGGTTGCTGATGGTTTAATACTGGTTCACAACCCACACACATGTGCTGCATGTGTGTGCACTGTTCAATGTAAATTGTTCTTCGTGCATGCGCAGAACAATTTATAGTGAACTGTTCCCGTGCAGTCACTAAAAATCAAAATGGTGGTGGCCCAGCGGTTGCGAGGGAACCAGTTCGTGGGCATGGCAGGCCTGCGTCACTGCTGGTTCTTCCACTACAGGTTTGGCCAAACCGGGCCCAACTAGTAACAACCCAACGCTGAAACATATACTAAATGTCATCATTTTGACTACCCTATTAACAAGGAAATATATGGCTGTCAACTTTATACAATGCAAAAAATAATCAGTGTTCTAGTGTTCAAAAGATTTTAAAAAATCAAGAAGCAGATCAACATATTGTCAGCTGTGTAGAAGGTAGGATTTAGATGATTTATTATTAGTTTATGTTATGAAAACAACCTTGTGAACATATGTACTTAGCTCTGTAATACTATATGTCTGGGTCATTACTGTAAGCTTGGCATAGCTTTCATAAACATGAGTAAAAAATATAGAGAGCAATACTGTATACAGTAGTTATTAGATATCTACTATTCTTTAATGTGGGTAAGATAGTCGAGAGTTGGGAAGGACATTTGAGAATTGAAATGCTGCAGATACTCCCATCACTGAGCAGCCCACTACATGGAAAATTCTTTAGAGGGATTACATTAATTAGATAAATTAATTGAACATCATGAATAAGTATACGTCCAAGATCAGAAGTAGCTTCTGAACAGATTTCCTGTTCTGGAGAAAATGAGTTGGATGCTACTCTTGTCCATTTGCCTTCCTTATAGACTTCCCATAGGAATCTGTGTGACCAAAATTCTAGATGAGATACATCTTTCACTTGATCTAAGTGCCCTTTTCTTCTGTCCTTCTGTTTTCACTTTAGACAAAGAAATAACACTACATAGAATATGGCTTTGAAACCCCAATCTTTTTTCCTAGGCTTGCTTTGATGTCTTAAAATAATGTAGAAAAAATGAGACTGATTTTATTTTAAGAAGTTGATTGGCATTCCTTGGTGAAAAAGGAAAAAAATGGCTTAATCAAGGGTGACTTTAGATTGAAATAGCTGCTTCAGAAGCAGATATTGGTGGAAAAATAGTGATGCTGAAGGATGGTCCTCTGGTCCTATGCTACTCAACTTGTAAACTAGAGGTATCTTTTTTGCATCTCAATTGGACAGTATTAGGATGATAATTATATGATGGCTGCAAAAGCTATGGACTACAATGCTGGTCAAATTTGTTGGTCAATTTGTAAGGAGCAACCCATATGAATGTAAATGCAAATAGAGATTATTGGAAATGAATAAGATTCCTCTGCACTTTGGACATTTTTTTGGTTTATTTAAGAAATTAGAGACTGCATTATTTTGCTCAATTGTGCTAAATGACAAAGTCTAAAGAGTAGTAATTTTTTTAAAAATGTATGCACACAATATTAATTTTAGCTGTCTCAACAATATCAAAAAGAGCACAAAAGGATATGTGTGCATTATACTTTGGACTCTGGTCTTCAAACCTTCAAACCTCAACAATTTACAGAGATTATGTCAAGATAAATGAGTTTCAGTTAGACACCCTGATAATTGAAATGAAGTCTTAAAGAGTGTACACTATGAATCTTCATTTAATATTTTATTTCAATAAAACATTTGTTTCCATTACTTCATCCTATTCTAAAAAGAGAAAAGTGAAATTTACTCTTGGCAACTTAATAGACATGTGGTTTTCTTTGCAAAAATGTCAAAGTAGTTGGATATAGATATCTTTAGGAACTAAAATCATACATTCAAATTCAGCAGCTCCTAAATAATGACACAATTATATATTTTTATCACCACTGCTATTACAACCTTGTAACCCTTAGATTTTTTTTAAAGAAAGCACTTCTATGACATTTATCTAAACTTTAAACACTGCAATGGTGATTCATCATGGATTAATCAGTCAAGCAAGAAGTAGGCAGGATCTATGCCTAGATTAAAATTATTTTTATCCCTTAATGTCTGGGAAATTAATCCACTTTTTGAAATGGATGGTTAGGTGTATGACAGTTGCTGTCAAAGAGGTTGGGAGATTGTCAAATGAATGCTATGTAAACTAATCATGATGATATCGACAGTGTATAAATTACTTAGATTTCCCTCATGCCCATTTTGGGAAAGGTAAATAATTAATTCATCCTTGAGTCTATCCCAATTAACCTTCCAACAGCAAGAATGGAGGTGGGGATCAAACCTTTGAATTTGGCTAAACAAATTAAACTGATGCTATTTTAAAAACTTATTGATATGATATCGTTTTTGGAATCTAAACACTACTAATCAAATAACTTTTACACTTGCTTTTGCCATCTGCAACACACAATAGACTAATTAAGTAGGGGAAAGATTTGAATTTCACTAGATTTAACAAAAATCACAACATTTTCATTGTTTCCAGAATAATGATTTGCATGTGCCTTGAATAACATGCTAGTTACACATTCTTCAGGAAATCTTTTGAACTTCTTGGATGATAATCCATATAATGAATTTATAGCCAAAAGATTTGTGGACTGGAAGTAATTTGCTGAATTTTTTTCTCTCCACTCCTACTCTAAGTACTAATCACTAACCATTTAAAATTGCTTTTACAGGACACATGATAATGGTCTTTTTTTTTTTTTTTGCCTTTTCACTATTTCTGTGATATGTTTTTTCAACATTGATTTAAAATATGCTTTATTTTGAATTTTACTTTTCATTGAATATCTGTACGGTCTCTTAATATTATTCTAATGATGTAGAATAGTCTTTTATCAATCTGGATGCATTCTAGGTGTGTAGTCTTCAATACCAAGAATTTTAAAGAATGACTATATTGGCTAAGGAATTCTGAAAGCAGACCTTGGAAAAGTTTGATATAGAATGGGCAGGAGCTTAGGTAGATGTTATCCAAATCTCTTCCAATCTTTATGCAATCTTTGATTCTATGCTACATTTTTTTAAAAAACAACTTACAAATTTAGTTAAAAGCAGAATTAATCCAATGAAATAAAACTCTGAGGCTTGTGTTTCCTCAAAGTTCCAATTTATTAGAGATGTCATGTTAACACATCTGGGAAAACTCGAATCTGAAAACTTTCTCAAGTTTTCCCACCCAGTTGAAAGCTCAAGATCCTGCCCCAACACCCACAAGTTCATCACATGGTTCAATCTTTCACTGCCACAAAGACATATTCCTCCCTTCCAGATCTGGCCAGGTGCAGAGAAAAAATGACCTTGACTTTCTAAGAAGAACGTTATTATGGCTACACATCACCCATCTCCATATAATCTCCCCTCCCATTTTTCACAGTAGAAAGTGTGGCAGGCTTGAAATCTAAAAAGAAAAGATGGCTTGCAGGTCTGACACTTAGCCCTATATAAATGTTTTTATTTAACAATTTGTGCATTCAAGCTCATGTGTTTCCATGTAAAGCTATAAAAGAGCCTTAGAGAATTGAGAACAATGAATAGAAGTCTGATTTCATAGTGGATCTGATTATGTAGAGTAATCAGCTTTTGGATTGTTAAGAATAAAAATTCAAAATGTATGTACGCTTTCAAATTGTAATAACAACAACAACACAAATATAGTTCATTTCATTTCCTTCTATATTTGGTATCTTAAAGGTAAAAAAAAAATTCTATAGATTCATCTTTCAATAAAATAATATTTTTCCATGTGAAATACTGTAGTTTTCACAGATCAAGCACTTTGACTTATGTTTTCTTCACTTTGCTCTCTACTTGAATAACTACAGTGGTTATTCAACTGAGGAATATTTTTTATTAAGCCACGACTCATTGGTGACATTTATATTGCACAAAAGTATAATGTACTTTGGTTGACTTTAGCTTAGTACTAAGTTTGAATTTTGGCTCTGTGAATTGTATGAACACTGTAAATCAGGCATCCCCCCAACCCCCGAGCCATGGCCTACTGCCGGGCTCTGGCCTATTCGGAACTGGACTGCATGAGAGACGGGGCAGTGCATCTGTGCATGCAGCTCCACTCATGCAAGTGGCAGCTCAAAGGCTTCTCTTCTCTTTCTTGTGTGTGCAGATGTGGGTGTGCATGTGCACTGGCTGGCCTCTCATGCAGCCTGGTTCCTCTCTCACCCCCAGCTGGGCTGCCAAAAGTGGACCAGTGAGAGCAGAGGCTGAATGGGATGCATTTGCCCTCTCAGCTTTGCTGACTCACCGAGGCTGCCTATGCAGGACACCCGATCTGCTTTTGGTGCATCAGTCTAAAAGTTTTTGCAAACAGATGAAAGACTTCAGGGGAGTGACACTGCTTCAAGCCTTCTGTCCTTTGCAAAAGCTTCTCTCTTGTGTGAGAAGAGCTGCATGTGCACACATGCATTCATGCACTGCCCAACACGCACATGGCCAGGTTCCCCTACTTCTCCCCAGCTGAACCACCAGCTACAAAGGTTGAGGACCACTGCTGTAAAGTATTAGAAAGAATGTTACACTACCCAGTGCAGAAGAGTTCTGCTAGAACTTCTAAACAAAAGTCCAGAGAATTCTGGAATGGCTTTTCTAGGGCAATTTTGATATATTGCTGTTGACAAATTTATTTCTCGCTCTATCACTTTTTAAAAATCTTTAAACTTCTTCTATAGAACCCAGGATCACAATGTAAGTGTGTAACAGAGTTAAATTGAATATTGTGAGGAACTGAACATCTAAAAGAATGTCTTTTGATTAAGATTATATTCAACTCCCACTCATTAAAAATATTCTAAATATCATTGGAACAAGCAATATTTTTGTATCTGAGCCAGATTTTTCAAATGTTTTTGCATGTTCATTGACAACTGCAAAAAATATTGATATATAGCAACTGCATTTTTTCTTTTTCTTTTGGTCAAGCCTATTGGAGGTTTAAACACAAATTGTATTTCTTTTTCTTCAAAGAAATAGCACAAGTTGATGCTGTCTTTATTTCTATCATGAACTTGGTTGGAACATTTAAAAGCTAGGGGGAAATGTGTGTGTAGGGAAGCTGGACAGCTTATGAAATTAGGGGTCACAAACATAACAAACTTTTATCTGTATAATACATTGAAAAGTATAATGGGAAAACATTAATATAATTATTTCTTATCCACATTCAAAATTTGATCCAATATCTTATGCACTCTCTAATTGTAACAGGATACTTCCATTAAGAAATTAACTTGATAAAGTTAATGCCACTTGATGATTATTCCAATAAAATGATTGCACTGTAGATAAAGATTATTTTATCAGTTAAATTCATAATTATAGTATTTTCCTCTAATGCCTGATTCCAGACATTTGTTTCATTTGAAACACTGTGTCCAATGTCACATCTATCTACAGCCACAGCTAATGCACCACATCATATTCCTATCAGTTGTAGTCTATCCACATTGCATGTCATAAAAGCATAGGCCTACAGACAAAGAAAAATGTAACATCAAAGATAAATCAAAATTGCTTGACAATACTGAATTTAGCCTTTATTTTCCAGACCATATCAACCTAGGGTTGGTGATATGGCAGATAAAATGGCCTATACTAAACACATTGGCTCTGTCCCATCTGCAAGTCTAATAAGCTATAGCAGACATTATAGGCTTTCCATGCCTCCTTGAAGAAATCAACCTGACCATGACAAGAGAATGGGCAGAATCATGCCAGTAGAGAGGAAATCTAATGCTTTGTCTGCAGAATGATAGATCAACTGACTGTGGTTGAAATATGGAGGACTGCACTGGCCAGCTGGCTGACTGTTATGTTTAAGGGAGGAATGTTTTCCCTCCTTAACAACTGTAGAGTGAAAATGTGCTCAAGACATCAAGACTTGGCTCTTATAACCTACACATGATTCTCTTCTAAAATGGCTAAAGTTCATTCTTTTTTTCCCCTTCCAAGTATTTCTGGAGGCCCTGAGGGTTAAAAAGGCGATAGGCTTTTATACCAAAGATAATTAAATATCACAGGGGAAAAAATAGGTCTGGAACATGACTGTGAAGAAATTGTGGCAGAATTATATTTGAAATCAGGCAGGTATTTATCATTTGAAGAGAAAATTAGGATTTTATCCACACAATGTTAAGAGCCTTTTGTTATCCAAGTTATTACAGTTTACAAATGGTTCCACTGGAACAGTTCCTTTTACCTCTTAAAATTAACTGAACTAGTATTTGCCACTTGGCTAATCCTCCACCTTTTAGATTTCCCTTTTCTTGTTGTTTGTTTGTTTAAAAAATATAATTGTGGTTTTTTAAAAAGGTTTTGTTAAGACAGGTATTAATAATGGCTTGGAAATAGCAGTTAGAAGCATCTTGGCTCCTTACCCACAATGAATTGAAGGCAGTGATCATGTGTTAGCCAAATGAGTATTTGACATCAACTACTGGCTCACTTTGGAAACATTTGAAAAAATGCCAAAGGCTTTGGCTGCACTTGTCTGTTTCCAGTATGGGCTAAGATGATGCAAAGCAAATGTGGAGATGTCTTTTGAAAATCTGATTTCTTTTTCTTCTTTATGTTCTTCCTTTTTTTAAGGGGTTGAGTATTTTTAGAAGCAAAACTGAATGGATTCCTGGAGTCTTTTATCAGCAATTAATCTGGCTAGCAGTCTCACTTTTTTTCCCCATATCTTCACAACATGGTATCGGTAAACAGCAACAAGAATGCTTTAAAAACACATTAAAAATGTGCATCAGTGCTAAACCATTGCATTGCATTACAACAACCATATGGCCAGACTAAACATTATAGTTCATTTAACATGCTGTACCAGCTTTTGTGTGAATCTTACTCTTGAGTATGTAGGTGGTGTTTTTAGCTTTCAGATTATGACACAATTTAATCACATTTTAGCATCATTCTACATTAAACATATATTTTCTTCTTCTGTAAAGAAATAATAAAAGGTCTACAGAGATTGGGACTTTTCCTATAGCGTGCCTTTGCCAATGTGAACTTTAAATACTAGTTGCTTCTTCTATCATCCAGCTGAGAAAAGGGTCTTAGCAGGCAGTAATTCAATAGCTAAGATATATTATTTAAAGACTTTATGTTTTCCCCTTAATTGCACACCAAGATTCCTTTATCCCTGAGCAACCCATAGAAAAAGCAAGAGAAGATAATGGAACTCAAAATGTTCCTCCAAGAGCTATCAGTGTAAACTATAGGACATTTATCCTAGCTTTCACAAGGATTAATAGTAATTGGAAGGGCATACATAGAGCATCAATACCTGGAAAATAAGAGATGGGGAGATAAGAATAGCAAGGACCATATATGGCTCCTATAATAAAGGGATAGCCAATATGTAGCCTTGGTGTCATAGGTAGCCTTTAAAATAGGTTTCAGTTACAAACTCATTTCACAATCCCCTTGAAAATAATCTGGTCATCCTGTAACTTTTGTACACATATAAAAAAGATGTGGAGACTCTAGAAAGAGTGCAGAGAAGAGCAACAAAGATGATTAGGGGACTGAAGGCTAAAATATATGAAGAACGGCTGCAAGAACTGGGTATGTCTAGTTTAATGAAAAGAAAGACTAGGGGAGACTTGATAGCAGTGTTCCAATATCTCAGGGGTTGCCACAAAGAAGAGGGAGTCGAACTATTCTCCAAAGTACCTGAGGGCAGATCTCCAATGCCCCTTCCAACTCTGTTATTCTATTCTGTTCCTTTTAATAAGAGCTATATTCTTTGGCATCCTGATGTATGAAGGAATGTTAGAGTTTGTTTTAAAAAAAGGAAAAGTGTCCTCCAAAGAGAAAGGAATATCTAAAACACAGAAAGGGTAACTTCCTCTACACACGTGGAAGCCTGATCCAACATTATCACTTCCTTCAGCTCCATTGCCAATTACTTTTCTACTCCTCTGAGGGAAAGCAGTCTCTACAATTAAAAAAAGGTTTAGTCACTCATATTACATATATCCCCAAGAGATAAATCTAGAAAGTGCATAGGAGCATGAAACAATAGTGAAGTAAGTGTAGGTTAAAATGAATTTAATTACTTCAGTTATTTTATTAGAAACACAAGCAAATACATAGTAAGGATATGTAGGAAATGTGTTCCAAAGAATAAAAAATAAAAATATGTTGCGCTGTTTCCAACATAGAAAATAACAGAATGATTTCCTCATTCTCTTGTTACCCCTTGTTTGTTAAGAATAAGATGGTAGTCCATGCTATCTACTGTTTTCTAAAGCTAGAGAAAACCCTAATCCTTTAAAATAATTCCATTGATTAATTTAACAGGAACTTTGATGGCAAATAGCAGGAAACATTGACTGCCAATCCAATATGGATTGCCAATCCAATATGGCATCCAAGTGGTTATGCCTTGACTAGTTTTTGTAGTTTTCTTGGTAAGATTCCATAAGTGATTTTTTCGTTCTGCCTTCCTGAGAGAGGGGGGGAGGGAGGGGGGAAGAGCACGACTGTCTAGAGGTCACCCAGCTGACTTTGTATCTAAAGCAGGACTAGAATTCATGGTCTCCTGGTTTTTACTCTGATGTTTTAATCAAATTGAATATAATTTGAAACAGGATGAATCAAGAATTTGTAAAACCATCAGAAAAAAGTAGTTGGTGCATTGATTTTTGCTGAACTTTGGTGCCTTCGTCAGTTTTGCAGTTGCATAACGAAAAAAATGTTTCATTTTACATTCTTGAATGTAAAATAACAGTGACACTATAACACTAAATGCACACATTACAGTTTAAAGTGTTATAGAGTAAAACAAACAAAGCTATTGTTAAATGCACTCTGAAGTTAAGCAAAGCATAAGAACATATAAAGTATATAAAAGGAAAGCTTTGAATATCTGACTCTTTTGGTAGTTTCAAATGCAGAAGAATGTGTGTTTGTGAAACACACCAATACTTGTAAAACTTAACCACGCTATCAACATTACTGCTTACAGTGGCCTTTTCACAATCTCAGTTGCATTTGCAATATCTGTATGTCAAGTAGGACACAAATTGATCTTTTGCATTCACTTGCCTTCTTTTATCCTCCTTCCTTCTTTCAGAGGTGGCCTGTTTACAAAATAAAACAGAATTCTTAACTGGGCATTTGGAGTTCCATTGGGAGCAGCTAAGATGGCTCGCAGGAATTTTGTTTGAATGGTTTCTAACAAGTCTCTCTTTGCAAGGATTCCTGTTTGTGCCCTGCAAAGAAGTTGTGCCAATGTTTTGGCCTCAAAAAGTTTTAAGGCAGCAGGTACTAACTGACCTCCACCTATATAAAATAAACGTTTGATTGCATTTAAGGACCTAATGGCTACTTGCAATGTGTGATCCAATGTGTGATTTATCGAAGTTAAGGACCAGCTTGTTTTGCCTGCAATAGCCGTGTGTTGCCCTAATTGCTCTCTTCAGTCCTATGGGGGTTTGTGAAATGATAGCGGCGTCATCAGCATATAAGAGAATTGGCACTTTGCATTGTGCTAGGTTAGGAGGATGGAAATCAGCGTTCTGTAAAAGATCAATCAGGGGATTAATATAGAAGTTGAAGAGGGAGGGGGACAGGATCTTTTGCATTCACTTGCCTTCTTTTATCCTCCTTCCTTCTTTCAGTGGTGGCCTATTTACAAAAGAAAACAGAATGGCAAACATACAAGCAAACTCCATGAAGTCTAAAATCCTCATAACAAAGAACCTGCAGCTTCCAGTAATCTTTGTTTATCTGCACAGAAGCAAGAGGCAGGGATGAGACCCAGTGGACTTCATGTTGATCTATATATTTTAGTTAGTTATTTTATTTTTAATCATTTAGTTGTATCTGATTCTTGGTGATGTTATAGGCAAATGCTCTCCATGTTACCCTGTCAAACACAGCATCTTTCAATTGTTGGATGTATTAAATTTGATGTTATCAAGCAAGCATGTTCTTTGATTGTCCCTTTTTCTTTGTCCACTAACTAATCCTAGCATCCAATGAATTTTCTGGCATAACATGGCCAAAGAAAATCAGAAGTAGTCTTGTGATTTTAGCTTCTGGTGATGTGTCTGGTCTGATACTATTTAACACATCTCAGTTAGTTGCTCTAGCCATCCATGGTATATGTAGTAATTTACATCAGCACCACAGTTGAAAGGCATCAACTCTACTTAGATCAGCCATTCATGTATTTTAGCAGCTTCAGTTTAATCCCAGAATGTACTTCTTGCTACACTTGGTGTAAGCCAGAAACAACAGGAACATGGTTTTAAAAAAGAGCAAAACCTCAACAATTGCACTCCTTATGCTCAAAACAAATCCACTTCTGTTGACACATTTGCTTTGTTCTGGGCTTGGAGCACTTGAAGCAGTCAGTCCTTTTTAGCTCAGAGCATTTTGTGTGCCATTAGTTTACAGATATACACACACAAAGGAAGCTAAATAAAATGGACAAACCCAAACTCCCCTTTCCTTTTTGCTTCTCATGTAGCTACAAATCAAGCTACCATGATGTAGTTGCTTTAATAATGCCGAATCAGAATTCTGGTTCTTTTCAAAAAATAAACACAATTCTTACCCATCTGCACTGGCAGTGTTCAACAGCGCAGAAATTCTGGGCATAGAAAGGCCTATGTCATTTTTGCCTGACATGTAGCTCTACTTATAAATAAGGGAGCTGTCAAACAAGAAGTGTCAGCTTTATAAACCTGCATGAATTGAGTGGGGCTCTAAGCCAGACTTTAAAAAGTCTGACTTCTGCTCGGAAGCAGAAATCTGTCAGTTCTGCTCTCTTCGACATTTTGTTTAACCACATGTTCTTTCTGTCCCATCTATAAATAAATTTACCAGTGTGGGTAAATTTTTATTAAAGAAAAAGAAAGAAAAGGAAAAAGCAAAATAGAACTTTACTTCATGAATCAGAAAGGCAAAGTATTTCATTTTTGAATGAAATTTGCCAGATACAATCTTTTTAAAGCACTTTGAAATATATTTTTTGGCAAAATATACTGTACTTTTCTTATCATCAAAAGCCAAAATGTATTTTTAACATAGAAGCAATGTAGAAAACAAATTAGAAAACAACTTAGCCATCAATATATATTGCTGTTATTTGAACAGTGCTGAAGTTTTTGTAAGATCTGAAAAGTTAAAGTACAATTTTTGAATTTTAATTTAAAAATGTTTTATGATAACATATAGCTTGTCTGACCTGTGTTTATCTGTAGGGAAGTTAGCACATCAACCCC
Source organism: Thamnophis sirtalis (assembly GCF_051295495.1). NCBI lineage: Eukaryota > Metazoa > Chordata > Lepidosauria > Squamata > Natricidae > Thamnophis > Thamnophis sirtalis. The sequence goes on along the minus strand of NW_028261390.1, from coordinate 45,269,974 downwards.
AAAACCAGATTATTATATGTTAGTCAAAGTGCAATTATTTATACTTGATTGTGTGACACTTCATTCTTCTAATCTGAGGGCAAACAATTAAACCCAGATTTACTTTAGTGGTCAAATTAACTGTCTCATTTTGAGGCAATCACAGAGTGATTTAGGACATGATCACATATGTTATTAATTTCCCGATCCCTCTTTTTTATTTGCATGCACAGAAGTCACATATAGTAGGTGATGGACAAGGAAAGAGAATTGTCTGGGGATGTATATGGTAGAAGGTAATAGATAAATAGACAAAGAAGACACCAATTAGAACACAAATATATTTCTTTCCTATGTATTTATATATTAAGAAACATAATCTTTATCATATTGGGATATATTCTAATATATTCTAATAAAAGCCATACCTTTCAGAAATAAAGGATTTTGAGAAGTAGTCATTTCCAAAACAAGTGACAAGTGACTGCACCTCCTTCATAAACCAGATAACCCTCCTTCCTTTTACATTTAATGAGTAAAAGAAAAATAATATCTAATTTGTTAACGTATATCTGCCTCATACTCCCCAGAGATCTTGTTTTATTGTTTTTCTAAAATCTTTCTAAGCCATGCCCTGAAACTGAGAGGCTTAGTCTTAAGGATTAACAGATTCCTACAAGAGAAATTTAATATTATTGTAAAGAAAAGACTCTGGTGTAAAAAAAGAAAAGAAAGAGTGTGACCTGTTAATTTCCCTAATTATTCCTGCTCTAACCCCCCCCCCCAAAAAAATACAGCACACCCAAAAGTCTTCTTCAGACTTCTGACTGATGAGGGAAGAATAGTTTCTTGAAAACTTTTGATGCCTCTGTAATGTGTCCTAGATACAAAGGACCATAGGAAACATTGGTTCTAAGAAACATCCATATGTAAAGAGAAAATTCTCTGGGAAATAATATTGTCCAAGAACATCTGCAGCATCTCACTGATGCTGCTCAAGACAAGATGATGAAAGAGTCTTATCCTACTTCTGACTTTTCAAGTCAATATAATCAGATCCTGATGACAATGCAGAAAACACAAAAATATAGTAGTAGTAGATGAATTTTTTCTTGGGTATGGGAGTTAGCTTAATTCAAGTTCATTATATTTTTATCCCAAATCTTTGTATTTTAATAAGTGGCATAAAATAAAATATAGATTGGGTTCACTGCTGCAAACATAGGTTGATAAGAAATGTGGCACATTATTTTAATGGTATAATCTTTCATATACATAGCCCATAAGAAAGATTTATCAACCAGTTGTTTATAGTGCTTTCTTTCTTCCTCTTGTTCTTTCTCAACACTTTGTTAGTACAAGCAGACGGGAGATTTAGGTTTAGTTAATGTGTGTTGGTTTTGTAGATGGAGGTTGTGTGGGTAGAAGAATGATTTCCTTTTGCTCTTGGCAATATTGTTTCAGTACTATTCTTCCATGAGAACAGCTGCTAAAGTGACTGTATTGTTTGTTCCTAGCTATTGAGGTTTGGCTGTGGAAATCATTTCCTAGTAGGCAATGCATATGTAACTGTCTACTTCTCAACTACTCCTTAGGTATTTTGGCCATAGATCACACAGCACAGGTATATTACAAACAATGGGTGTGGAGCCATTTCTGCATTTTTCATATCCTGCTGTAACTGCATAGAACACAGCCATCTCTTTCTCTCTCTGAATGAATGAAATGAAGAAGGGTTACCTTATATATCCTGAAATTCTCCTATGCAGTTCACATATTTTTACCTGTAAAATATAATATTATGCACTGCTAGTAGCCATTCCAGTTTGAAGTTGTTTTCCCAATGTGTACCTTAGATTGGCTTTTCTAAGCCAATTTACAAATTTAAAACTTGTATTGACTGGAATGTGCACATGATTTCATTTAATATGGTAGGAGACATTATTTTTCTCTATTGTGCTCCAACATTACCATTGGATTAGTTCTTATCCATACCTTAGCTGAAATTGATTTAAACCAGATTTGGCAAAACTGCTGTGTTATTTCTAGTAGACAATAAATGGAAAGTAACCAAATAACATTCATCTGTCTTCATCTCCGTTGTGAGTTTCTTCATATATCAAAGTCTATAATATCTTTTTGGGATTCTCTATCTGAGATAGTATTTATGAAACAAAACACCATTGTTAGAATTACTCCATAACAACAACAACAAAAAGGGATCTTTCATAATTCCTGAAAAGGAATGCAGTCTGTTGGCCTTGGGTATTATTGGTGAGCATAAATGTGGTGTTGGAGAAAGAAATAATAGGTGAGTGGCTAATTGATATTTATACTTTTAATAGAGAGTATTCAATTTATGACTACTTTTCTTGGTGCAATAGTATTAAGTTTTAATCTCTTTTTCCACTTCCATGTATACAGAATTTTGGTCTTATTTTCAGGTTGACATACATTAGAGATTTTGCTACTTTATCTTTTTCTCTCTCTGTCATGACTCATCCTAAATGTATGCATTATATCATAATGCTTTGTGGTTTTGTTAGATATGACAATGGATTATAGTGAATTGTGCACAAGTGATGTTAAATTTTATTTGTGGTTCTCAGGAGCAGTAGGTTTTTTATGAGTTTAAATACATAGAAGATTTAAATACTCGTGTAGCAATACTATGCTTTCTACACATAGTGCTTGCTATTTTTTCAACTTTTGATGTCTGTTTTAAGTTGAACAAGTCTGATGACTCTAGCTCTTTTTCTTTTTCTGCTAAATTGAATTCACATAGCCCTTTATTCTCATTTTCCTTTTCCTTTTATAGATAATTTACATAATAAAATGTTTATATAATTCTAAAAGGCCAAGAGTAGGACCTCAGTTTCTGATCCCAAATGATTTAATTGAGCACTTGTCTATCAAAGATTCTAAATTATCCATTGCTTGTTGAAAGGGTTATCCTCTCTTTGTTGGCTTATTGAAGCATTTTAACTGACAAGAGAAAGTGACAGTAACAAATTGCTTGAAAGAGATTTATTTTCTGTTTAGTTGAGTAATGACTTCTTTGTACAGAACTGGGATAAATTCTGACAATTAAGCTCATTTACCTCCATGCTAATCCCTTTATCTATTAAAACAATTAGGTCTTTGCATATGATCTTTCTCCTCTGTAATGAACCCTTGGCACCAATAGCACAGAATGATTATTAATATTAAAATAAGATCTAAAATTATTATTAACAAAATAAGCTCTAAAATCTCATAAATGAAGTATAGTAAGGTTGATCTGGAGGGGGGGGAGTACAATTAAATTATAATGGAGAAAATGATCCAAAGGGTATGCCCACTTTTAAATTCCTCAGAACTTTTTATAAGGTCATATGTTACACAGTCATGTTGAGAAGATGGTTAAGAATTTCACCAGATTAGCCAGATGTTAAGACCACGATGTCACAGTTAAGTCAGTGTTAAGATCAATTAATAGAATGAATATATTATTGAAAAGAATTAGTGTCAAACTTCATCAAGTATTAAGGAAAAAAGAAATAAAAATCATTAACACACAGTGTACTCTCCTTGTTTCCATGTGGAACTGGGCTTTTAAATATTTTTGATATCAAGATCAAAAACTGCCTTTTTTTCTTCCAGTTTCCAGTTCTTCTGTGAAAGAGCCTTCTGTTCTAAGTACTAAAGGTGATTGAGAATTTTTGTGTTTCAGTTTTTGAGAAGGTATACTATCTGTGGTTGTTTTCTTGTCCATCATTCTTTTAGAAGGATTCATAATATAATGCAACAATTTTCAGAGTGGAAAGCTACTTCCTGACAGTTTCAAAAAGGTTTACAATGAAGGAGTGACTATACTTTGGGTTGGCTCTTTGAAGGCAGTAGAGAAAGAGAAAATTTCCTCTCTTTAAATTAAGGCTTAAACTCATGGATATTGAGTGATCTAATTTAAGACAATATTATAATTAAAAACAAACTGTTTTCTTAATACATAGAATTATACCAACAAAACCTAGATTCACAAAAGATACAGCTTAGATCTTAAATACACATATATTTAGATACATACAGCATGAATGCAACTATGACATATTTTGGTGTACCAGGTTGAATAGCTTTTGGAATTTTATTGCTATTCAAGAAATGTTTATCAATCATTTCAACTCTCACTTTCTCTCCTTTCCTCCCTCGCAATTGGTCAATCAATGGTATGCATGCATTTTAGATAATCAATGCTTTGTAATTTCCTTGACAAATGATTTTGGAATGCAGCCACTTTTTTGCGCAAATATAAACAATGAATGCCTTTTAATTTCAGCTTATTTATCCATATTTGTGAGTAACAAATCATGGTCCTTTCTATCATGCTGATAGATACAATTCTGCCACACAAGAAAATTGTATATATGTACATTTAACATTCCATTCAATTATCTGAAGAAGTTCTTCTGCCAGGAAAAAACAACTTCTTGAAGAATGAACTGCAAAAACAGCACAATGCCTGGTGTGTGTGTGTGTGTGTGTGTGTGTGTTTAAAAAAAAAAAACATTTATTTTGAAATAAAAGAGCTTTCTCCAACTTGATATCCTGCAGTTATATTGGGAATATAACTCCCAGATTTTCTGTTTGGCATGAACATTAATAGTTTAGAAAATTAAATCCCAACATAGGTCAGCATAAAGCTTTGATGGAACATAACACAATTTTCCAGTTGTACAAATAATTATCCTCAATTAGTCAGGTATCTGAGAACAGAGCCAGAAAGAAAATTATGCTGACTTAAAAGGTGATTCCATAAAAAGATTGCAGTCATTGTATACAGTATGTTTAAAATAAGCACAGTTCACATTCATAATTGTATAAATAATGCTAGCACTGTCCAAAGGGTTCATTGTTTCTTTTTCTGCAATAGACTAATATCATTTTGGAAAAAGGAACTATGTGTAATGATTCCCTAAAGTAATTGTCCTCTAGGAAGATCAAGTACTTCTGCTGCTTTTGGTCTGATGCATTACTAATTTCCATTTATAGCTAGTAATTAAAATGAATCAAAATATTACAGAAGTGGATATGAAACAATTATGGATTTTGCACTTTTAGGTGAACATGTTTCTTACTGATTTTTGTTATATGAATGATAAACTTAATAATGTGATTAAGATCATGTATATGGGAAATAATTGAGACTGTTCAAGTAGCTTTGCTCAGATACACATTTTTTCAATGGCATTCTATAGTAATGATGAGAGAAATGCTTTATAAATGGTTTTGAAGTTTCTTTGATGTCCTTTTGTGCTTTTTAAAAAAATCCTTTGTTGAAATTGGTGCTTTAATTAAGAAGTTAATAGAGTCCTGTTTGAAGTTGCTCATTTATAGCTAACGCCACTACAACATTTATAATTGGATCCTTAATACTGTGCTAATGCACACAGGAAAAGAAAGTTTATGAGATGGATAAATGGATTTTGTTCCCTTAATATGTTGCCCTCAATGGCAGCTGTGTTTTAATTATAAGTAGGCATCTCTCTGCTTTGTGCTGCCCTTATGTGTCTTGACTGCTTGATTTATTTTACAGTTGGCAGAATTATATCCATTACTAACACGCAACATGTGACAGATAATACAACTCAGTAGGACTCCCCAGTGCCTTAATGTTTCCTCGCTAACTGTAGTATGTTGATGCTAGATTTGCAATTAATCATTATACTGATTTACAGGGAAGCTAAACTGAACAAAACATACATTCCCCAAAAGGATATTAATGTACTTTTCATAAACATAGGTGTGATTCTGTTTTTTATATTGGATTTTGAATATGACTCTTAGGGGGACTATTATCCATGCTTGATACAATAATATATCATTTTATTATTGAAACAAAGGGAAAAATGAAGAAAGGGGAAGAAATCAATTGTCTGAATGTTGCTTTTTTAGAAACTGCCATGTATACAATGGACCCTTTCAATATAAAACCATACTGTTGGAATTACGTTTTCTAACTTTTAACTTATAGAATGTATACCTTATAAAAATTAAGTTATACATACATATAGTCAACAAGGGGTAAAGTACTCACACAGGGTGGTGTGAATTAACTCTATGTGTAATTCTTGTACAAACCCCAAAACCAATCAATCTAATCACATTCCACTTTTTGAATTATAGATAGCATTAACTTACTAACTTACATTTACATGTAAGCAGGATAATTTTTGTTTTTTGTTCTTGAGCTCTTACACACACAGACACACGCATGCACGAATGCACACACACACACACACACACACACACACACACACACACACACACACTACCAGACTATTAGACCCTAGTGGCCTCTAGATGTTTTGGACTGCAATTCCTAGTTCAAAAGTATTTTTGAGATCTTCTGTATTATACAAAATTGGAAAGTCTATTCTAGTGGTGCAATGCTTAGAATGCAGTACTGCACTAACTGCAGTATGGCAGTTCAAATCTTACCAGCTGAAGGTTGACTCTGCCTTCCATCCTTCTGAGGTGGGTAAAATGAAGACCCAGATTGTTGGGGAAAATATGCTGACTCTGTAAACCTCTTAGAGAGGGCTGTAAAAGCACTATGAAGTGGTACATACCGTATTTTTCAGAGTATAAGACGTACCGGAGTATAAGACGCACCAAGATTTTGAAGAGGCAAATTTTAAAAACTAAGTTTTTGCACTCTGCAAACCTCCCCAAAACGGCCCATTTTTCACATAAAAGGGTCTGGTTTTTTTTTCAAAATAAGGGCATGAATAGCCTTTAGGAGGTTTGTAGAGTGTTCCCGGGGGGGTGGATTTTTTCCTGGGGGGGATTGTCAAAAAATGGCCATGCATAGTCTTTAGGAGGCTTATAGAGTGCTCCTGGGGGCTGAGAGGGGGAAAAGTGAGCAAAAACTGCCCATTTCTGCCCTCCCCAGATCCCAGGAGCTCTCTGATAGCCTCATAAAAGTTATGCACAACCATTTTGGTGAAGGGGATGGGGTTTCAGGAGGCAAAAAAAAATGCTGTATTCAGTGTATAAAATGCACCCAGATTTTCAGCCTCTGTTTTGAGGGGAAAATGTGTGTCTTATACTCTGAAAAATACAGTAAGTCTAAGTGCTATTGCTATTTTACAAGAAAGAAGCAATGGATCTTTTGTTAGGATCGTTTATTTTTATTTGTTTTTGTCACAAATATAAACTGTTTATTATCATGTTCCATATTGAGCAATTAAGATATAAAATAGGAAAATGTTGAGCATGTTTAGTATATGGATGTGAAACTTTCAGAGAATATCAGGGACTGCAAGCAAGTAAGAAAATATCCAGAAAAACAGAATGGCAAATGACTTCCATATTATTTCCAGGAAAACTGTGATATTCTTATGAATAAATTAATAGTGAAGCAACACTTTAGTTTTTACATTAATCAGGACGAATATGCCTTACACACAATAGGAGTAGACCCATGACTTTATGTATATTATTTACAGAAAAGTTAAGGAATAATAATTTTCTGCACTGGAGATGGGAATATGGGAATTATGAGTCATTCTGGTTGGTAACTGTCCAGTCCCTTATTTTGATAAATTGTATATATAATAATAGGCTAAATCAGAGTTTCATTGTTTGCTCTTGTTTTGTTTGCTTTTTAAAATAAGAATCAACTAACTTTGGTTGAATCTGGCATAGCCCTGGAATGTGACCATTGTGGTTTCACAGACTTGGCTTTCATTGCACCATCATTCCATCTATTCTATTTATGAGACAATGTGACGACATGCTCCCTGGCTCCCACCACCACAACTTTTTTTGTCTTTTTCTTTTCCATAAAAACAACCCCCCCCCGTTATGTGCATTTTCCTTATCCTGTTTTTTAATTCACTTTTTTCTGTTTATTATATTAATTTTATCATTAATAATACTGCATATATCATGCATATATTTTAATGTAGGCAATTCTTCTCATTATTTTCCACAGTCTGCACATATTCATTTTTAGTTTATACAAAGAATTGAAAGTTTTTGAAAATTGCTATGCACTTTAAGACTTTTGTGAATCATTCTTGATTCAAATCAACTTTGATATTTGAGACATGAAAACATGATTTAATTCAAAATCTGAGGATAAACTAGTTTGATTTGAACTATGGTACTTCACATATAAATTGAAACTAGAAAAAGAGAGATTAGCTTTATAATATAGAAGCATTAAAATGCTGTTAGCTGCCTTATTTGTTTGTTTGTTTGTTCGTTTATTAGTTAGTTAATTAATTGGCAGAGTAGACTTAAAACAGAAGAATTTTAAATGTAGAGACTTGTAAATGATATAAATGCTATTCAATTTAAAGGTTTCCATCATAATAATGTTTTGAAATATTCTCATTGCCCTTTTATGAAGCAGAGATAGTAGGGATTAAGGTATAAAATGGCAGACAAGGAATTTTAAGTGAGGATTTGTACTGAACCAGACTATTGGTTCAATTTGCTACAATATTTTGATGGAGTGATATGATCCAACCTCAATGAAGAGCCCTGTCAAAGGTTTGCATAACTCCAGTGATGTAAATTTCAAGTTCTTTATATATTCAAGGAGAACCAGTTTGGTGTATTAGTTAAAGATTATGGCCAGAAACTGGGAAAAATTGAATTCCATTGCTGCCTTAGTCAGAGGAAGCAGCTGTGTAACTTTGAGCCAATTCCTGTGCTTTAGGACACCTGAAATCATTTTTTTTCATATACAAGTTCTCATTTGAAGAATTTCAGATCCATCACTGAAAAGGGTCTAAATTCCTTTATGAAAACTAACATAATTAATCTAGTAGAATTATATTCTTTACACTTGGTTTTATATAGAGAGAAATAGTATCAAGGAACCAAAAGCAACCAAAGAATCAATCATATATTTGACATGCTCTTATGTCATGTTTAATCCACTTAATCAGGAGTGGGCTCCTGGAGATTTGCAGGGATTTGGGAGAACCTCTAGCTAAGATTCTGTGCAGTTCAGAGAACCCCCAAATACCACTCCTGGCCTGCCCCACCCACCCCACCTCACCCTCCCAAGAGTCCCCTTGCGGCCTGATTTGGATGCAGATAAGTGCAGGGCATGCACAGAGGCTCAGGGAGGGTGAAAATGGGCCTACAGGAAGTTCAAGAAAAGTCTCCGGAGCCAAGGGAGGGCAAAAAAAAAATCCTTGCCATGGTGCAGGAGTCCGATTAGGTCACACCCAACTTGGTCACGCCCACCCAGCAACGAGACAGAGAACCAATTGCTGACATTTTTGAAGCCCAATCCTGCTTAAGATTCTAAGCCATCATGAGCTAAAAAAACTTCTTCTGACATAAGAATCTTTGGAATTGGTATATGCAAAGAAACTTTGAGCAAACAATTTTGTTTTTTAAAGATAATAATGCAGTGTCATCAGATGTATGTGTTTGTGTATATATGCAAGCTTGTATGAGTTTTTTTTTCTTTTTTAAATTCCTGGGATGGAGTTGTGTAAATGTACAATTATATTCTAGATGTACACAACTTATGATAGGCTTAAATTAATTTTCATGTGATAAGTCAGAGGCCAACATGAAAAAAAGAAGATAAGGTTTACATATAATTAAAATGAAATATAATTGCTATGAGTACAATTGCATAATAGTTTTACCATTTAATTCCACTAAACATTGAAATAAGATTATGCAAATAGCATCATATATTTTTTTTGCTTCTTTTTCATTTGTCGTGCTGTACAACCCTAAATATTTTGGTACTTCAATTTGGCTGATTTAATTTGTGATACTTATTTAGCACAAATTATAATCTTGTACACTTCTTAGAACTCTATACTAGAGAATGTAGTAGTTATTAGAAATTATGAGTATAAGCGCAATAGCTACCAGACGCTGATAGGAAACTGGGGAATGCTACTGTTGAAGCAGAATATCTTAAAAATTAGTTTTAGGTCCATTTAAATCTAAATTTAGATTTCCCGTGACTTGGCCCAAAAACTTAGAGATACTGAAAGTCTGTCTTTCTTGAGCTGCAAATTCAAAATAGTCACCTTGCCATGATGACTTTTATTATTGATTCATGTAGTTTATTATCTACAGCAGTGGTCCCCAATCTTTCGGGTACTATGGACAGCAGCAGCGGCAGTGGTGGCAGTGGGGGAGAGGATGGTTTCATACACACAACTTAGTCCCACACGTGCACTATTGAAACTTCATGCACTTACCTGCTTCTTACACAGTCCAGTTCCCAATAGGCCAGTCCGCATCATGGGATTGGGAATTCCTGATCTAAAATATCTCATTTACTGAAGAATAAAAAAGGAAGAAAAACAACCTCTGTTGTAATCATAGCCAGTCAGTCAATCTGTCTCTCTGTCTGTTTATTTGTCTTTGTCTCTCCATATCTCTCTCTCTTCCCCCATCTCTCTGTGTCTATAATTTTTTATCAGTAAGCCTCAATGCAGCTTTAGCTGTTATTTTTAATTAAATTATTTGTTTTTATTTTATTCTCCACCTAGAACTTCTTAGATATATGGGCATCTTTATAAATTGGATTAATAAAAATAAATAAATAAATAACCCTATTCATGGAAATAACTTGCTATGTCTCCTTTTAAAGTACATTTCTTTTAAGAAATCTCTGATTTAGCTTACTTTAAACATTAAAACACAATAAAAAACAAAAATAAACTAGTTTGTCAGCAAAAAGCATTAGAAAAAACATACTATTCAGCTAAAACTTGCAATTTTTCACAGTCAGTAAACAGCTGCAAGGGAGTTAAAACTGAGTTGCCGTTAAACTCATAAACTTAGTCAATGATAAATAGAACAAGTTTGGCACAAACAAGAAAATAATGATTGTTCAAGACAAAACATCACCAAAGACAAAGACAACAGCCTGGCATCTGTATATATGTAACAGCATTTAACCTTCACAATGTATCCAGCAATTACAAATTATAAAAAGTACCAGGAAAAAAATAGGATTGTGCATTGTATCTACAGCAGCTGAACGAACTTTAACTTGATTCGGGAGTTGTTAAGTGTAGCAGAGCTCTGTACATAGTTATTGTGCAGAACTCTTCTTTCCTGTTCTTCTAAAACCAAATATCTTACCTCTGGAGGGAAAACAGCTGCCTAATAAAAATATTACATGCATGCATGTATATATATGTATGCATGCATGCATGTACACCTACCTCTTAAAGAGTAGTGTAAAGCATTGTAAAGCGATATATAAGTCTAAGTGCCATTGCTATTAGAATTCTGATACCAAGTCTTGAGATGGCAGTTTTATCTATCTATCTATTTGTCTGTCTGTCTGTCTGTGTGTGTGTGTGTGTGTGTGTGTATGTATGTATGTGTATGTGCGTGCGCCTGTGTGTGTTCTAGCATAACTCTGGAACACCTGGGCTACTGAAATGATTTGGTACACAGGTGACTTACTCTCTGGAAACAAATACTGTGGGGGGTAAGACATCCCTAACACCCTTCGGGGTGTGTGTGTGTGTGTCTGTCTGTCTGTCTGTCTGTCTGTCTGTCTGTCTGTCTCATCATTAACTCTGGAACACCTGGGATGCTGAAATGAATAGGAATGAATTATATCTATAGTGTCAAATCACAGTACTTTTGACAGTGATAATGTGCATTTTGCATTCAAGTTCGTGTGTGTGTATATGTGTGTGTGTGTATGTGTGTATGTTTGAGTGTCTGTGTTCCAGCATTCCTTTGACTTGACACTATAGATATAATTCATTCATTTTCCTGTCTAATACAGGATTACCATGAACAATGCCGGCTTATCAGCTAGTATAATAATAAATGCAGGGAAGGGTGTTAAGTACATTCTTACCATTAGACCCCCCAAAAGAAAAAAAATCAACAGACAATCTTAACCATGAACACGTTTCAAAATATTTCATACTAGAAGATGAAACTAGATGTAAAGCTCTTAGTATTTTTCATTCAACAATCCATTGTTATAAATGTATGCCTTGTTCAAGTGTAGGTGACAGTAGCACCAGAAATGTAGCCTGCTTTTTGAAGACCTTTCACACTTTCCTTCCTTTTTTGCTTGTATTCTAAACAAATTTCCACAACTGAAACTGAACTGAATTTGGCCTTTGTAGTTTTCTGAGCCCTTAAAGTGGGTTAATGTTACTTTTTAAATTATTTTCTTCGACTGGAAATTATATTCAAGAGGAAAGTGAATTATGTTTCTTTATATTACATAAAATTGGCATCAGACTATGGGTCTTAATTTTATCATTAAAAAGTGAAGTTGGACTAGACTAAATGATAGAAGGTAGTTCTGAACTTTATGTTAAACACTGAAATCTTCTCAGGTTATTAAAATAACAGCAGTTTTGTTTCTTTGTCTCTTTTGGTCAAGATCTTTGTTGAATGGTACAATGTGCAGATTTTGTGAAATAGCAGACATTTTCAAAGAAAGATACAACACCAATTCATGGGTTTAATATACCTTTGGGCATAGTGGACTTACTAGGCTTCATTAATATAGAAAATATATCCATGAAACAGTCATCCCTGATTGTCTCTTTGGCCTACATGGGTGTTTTTGTTTTGACCTATCCCAAAAATAAGCCCTAAGTTGATTTTTACACGTGTGCCCAATGTAAGCCCTAACCACAAAATAAGTCCTAATTAAGACCCCACCCACTTCGAGGTGCACAGGGTCAGGTGCATTAGTAAAAATGAAGCTAGGGTGGGGATGGGGGGGAGTGGAGCTTTCTACTACTTACCTTTGGGCAGTTGTAGCCAGGCCTCACATACCTCAATACCTGCCTTGCTGGGCCACCTTCTCTCCACCCAGCAAGTCTGGCAAGGCTTTCCTGAAGGCCTCTGCAGATGATAACAGAGCTCCAAAGCTCTGTTAACAGCTGCAGAGGCCTACAGGAAAGCCTTGCCAGATTTGCTGGCTGAAGAAGAAATTTCTGAAGGCCTCTGACAGCGATAATGAGGCCAGGGGCAAAACACACAAGTGAGGTGAGTCAGTGGAGGACATTCCCCCCACAAATAAGACCTGGTGCCTTTTTTGGTGGCAAAAAAATATAAGACTGGGTCTTATTTGGGGGAAAACATGACAGTTATACATTTTCCTTCACCCTCTTCCTTGAACATTTTCCAACTACTCTTCAGAATGAGTAAGTACAGATAAAATAGTGGCACTGTGATTAAAGTTACTATAAGTGTATGTGAAGGGAACATTAAGGACCTGTAATAACTGTGATGACTATAATCAAAACCTAGTCATACGTATCAGTGTGATACAATTTCCAAGAAATCCTGACATTTTGTTCCCTTCCAAGAGTTTCATGAAAAGGCAGGAATCATAAAGACATAGCTCTTCTCCTAGGCTTCGAGCTAAGGTGGTTGGAGAATTCTGCTGTTTCATTATTGCTGACGAGTTCCACCATATTGTTTAATGTTTTCTATTTTGATTGTACATACATTTTTTTTTATTTTCATGCTGAATTAACCAGAGTCTCTTTGGACTTGGACAATATCTATGTAATCATCATTATCAACATCTTTGTCTAAATAATCATCCTGCACAACAGTGTGCTATTGTCATCAGTATATGGATGATACCAGACACAAGGAACCAAAACCAATCATGAAGAATCTGAAGCAGAAGCTTTATTGCTAGTCTATATACTGTATATAAAAGCAAAATGCCACTCACACGATATCACGAAATCTCCAGAAACCCTAAACTTGAAATTTGGCATGTACAGTATGTTCCTGTTGGATTTTAGGTGTTCATTAAGAAAGGATTTTTCAAAATGACCACCAGTTCATTAGTATTTCTTAGATTATTATTAATGTGCTCTGATGATAATGAGTTAGATGTTCTACTTCCCCTCCCAACCTGTATCAACTGCCACTTGGGCATGACTCATCTGGCCTGTGAGCTGGGAGTTTGGAGATGAACCTGAGGGAGAGAAGGGATAGGACAGGATCAATGAGGCCAGCCTGATGGAGAGAAAGGAGATAGCAGAGGAGAGATATCTGTAGGACAAGCCTGAAGGAGAGAAGGGGAGAGGAGAGGACAGACTTCTGTGGGGCAAGCCTGAGAAGAGTAGGGGAGAGGACAGGACAATTGTAACTACTCATTAATTTTCAAGCTGTAAGTGTCAATTTATCAAACCCAAGCACATAGTTTCATAGAGGAGCATGGGTATTCAGCTATGTTACAAGAATCTTGTCAGACTAATTGCATTCCTTTGGGAATAGTCAAATAAGGCTTCAGGATTCTGCGTGACACCAGACCTGCACCACTTTCTGTGATGCATGGATGCTCACTTCCCTCTTAACACTTTTATCCTGTCTAGTTGAAAATTCCAGAAGAACCCAAATCCACATTTTTTCCCAGCACCTTCATATAAATATTGAATAATATAGGACATGTGACCAAGTCTTTAGATATCCTACAGTAGAGCAGATGCTGCAGAGCTCAGTTGCAACCAGCAGCATGTATGATTTTTCTTTGAGCAGTAATCTTCTATGTCAGATTTTTTTAAAAAAAAAATATGGCTGAAATAATGTTTTGTCTATCAGAAAATAAAGCATAGAATCCATTTACTTTTGTAAATGTTATAAATCTATGTTATGTTATGAATATAGGGACAGCAGTGATTTATTTTTAAAAAATCAGTATTATATTAATGTTAACTGATGCAAACCTACTGTTTGACTTTCATTGATAAATGTTTCAATGTTAATCTACCATTTTATTTATCTGTATCCCATCAACTAAAATTAGAAAGCATGTACCTTTTCATATTACAATCTCTTTTCCAATGTCATGAAACTACTGTATGAATAATAATTATTTTTTCTATTTTAGTCTCAGGTTGCTTTTGGATTTTTTTAGTGGTGTTTTTGAACTTATTTTAATGTTCTAATAAAGGGGAGGCTGGTGTTGACTATTCCATTAAATTTTTCTAAACATTCTGCTTCATCCCTAATGCCCAGACTCCTGTTATGAAAAAGTGTAATGAATGGAGTTTTTTTCAGAAAGTCTTTTCTTGGAATCTAACAAAGTTTGAGAACATAAAAGGCTATCAGCTGTAGGGGGAAAGATGACACAAAGCTCATTTTTAAGGGAGTGCCCATGGGTTTTTGAAAACAATGAAGTTGGCAAATTTAATTGCATATTTGAAGCCACCATCTTGACTTTGTAAATATTTTCTTTCATGGCTATCCATGCAGAAGGGCAATAAGTTTGCTTCATTTTTCTATTTTAATCTCAAGGGTTTCATTGGTGATGTGCTGTACTGGAATAGTTCAAATACCATTTGTAAGAATTTTTACACACTGATTTTTAAAGTTTGGGTGGAGTTTTTGAACGTATTCCTTGACAATCCAACTGCTAGTCTTATTGTTTTCTGCTACATTTGTTTTCCTAATACTGTACTCTTTATACTTGATCCATTGGGAACAGTTCCCAAAGTAAAAAAAAAACCCATAAGCGAAAAGATCCCTTACAATAGCTTCCTTTGGGATTCATTAGAAGAATGGCAAGTCAAAGAAGTTGCAGAGTTTTAGAGTCATTATTATACAGCAAAAACCATAACAACTGCACACATACCTTGACCACCTTTTAATCAAATAAGTGCAAGAAAACCACACTGTACCCAGGAGAATTTATCTGGAATTATTTTCACCTTGGAGCACATTTTAAGAGAAATTGTTTTCATTATGTTAAATACAAACTAACAGAAATATAAATATTTTTTTCTGCACAGCATTAGTCTGAATTGTTAGCCAGTAACAGCTTCTTGTGCCAAAACTCCTCTTCCTTGGGATCATGCGTGACCAATAGTAAATGTTTGGATTTTTCCATGGAGGCCTTGGAAAGAAAACCAATGGGTGTATTTTGCAATTTAAAAAATAAGATAATTGAGGTCTGCTTAGATAAATTTTAGAAATATTTTAGTTCCAAAATTCATTTGTATCACAATAAAGTTAAATCTCTTAAGAATGGAAATATTTAAGTAGAAAGTAGAGCAATATATTATTTCCATTCTTGTAGCTTCATTTTAGCTAATATTACACAACCTCCACCACAAATTTCCAAAAAAATAACCTCCAAATCCACATATTGCTTCTATAGGTATCATACAGCTACAAAAGTAATAATTTTGAGGGCATTTTGAATGTATGCAAAGGTTTTTCCAACAAAACTTGATGTATAGGATTGCATTGTACCCATGTCAGAAGTACCAATGTGCTAGATTAGCATTAGCTGGTGACATCATTGTTGTCCAGGAGACACCAGCTGGGGGCTCCTGGTTAGAGCTGAAGGAAAGGTGGGCAGCTCATCCTGCCCCACAACAATACTCAAGTCTCAAATGGGAAAATAGTGCAACTATTCTGTAGAATGGCAAATTGAGGAACAAGCTGAGGAACATTGCCTAAAACAATAACCCTAGTCAACTGGAAGTCCATCCTGAATAATCTCTGCCAGCATAACCAGAAAGATTGGTTTCTTACATTATACTTGACAGGCTAAAATGATATACATAAAGATTTTAGGTGAGAAAGATTCCTACCTAACATAAACATATTTTTGTCTCCTTTGGTAGAATTTTTCCCATATTTGAGACAAGTGAATTTTGAGCTTTGGTCTACCTATGTTAATAGCATCCAGAGGATCTCTAAAGATTACTGCCAAAACAGAAATATTCCATGCAACAGAAAAAAATAAATATATGAAAAGTAACTGTAGCTTATATAAATCATTTATTATAGCTAATGCCATGTAATGGTTAAAAATATGGCCCTGGGTTGAGGAAACCCAGGATGAACTCTTCATTAGACCTTCTAGTTCCTAGACAATTCTGGGCCAGAAACTCTCTTTATCCTAATCTACTGCCTATAATTGTCCTGGAAATAAGAACAGAGATTATCCTATTTTTTTAATTTATAAAGAAAAGGGGCTTATTAATAAAACAAATAGATCTATATGTTTGTCTAAACATATATACTCATGGTTATCATAGCCAGTTTTGTCCCATAATATGCAAACATCCTTACCCAGATTAAGATTATGTAACCATTTTCTAGCATCTTGAGAAAAATTTGAACATCACTATTTTACATCTAACCAGTGCAAAACACCCCATTTGCCCTCATACTTCATGAAGAAAGCAAGGTATTGGAAATTTATTAAGCAGATGGTAATATAGGATTTAGATATGACATATTTATATGTTATTTTTGATATTGATGTACCTATAATGTAGGTAGCCCTGATAAACTGCATACAACAGCTGCATGTGCAGCTCCCAGTATTTATAGTACCTGGCCATCTTGACTGTTAAAAACATAACACTTTAATTGTCTGAAAGTTGTGATTGTTCGTAGCTTTGCTGTTTAGCCACTGGTTTAGTTCTCTGAAAACAGCTGCATAAATACCTTGAGATACCATAACAGAAGCTAAGAGTATTAGCCAGCTAAGTGGCAACGCTATCAATGACAACATAAGTACTCTAGTTTAGTTCACAGATGTTTAAATATGCAGCTTCTTTTTAATGTAGCCATCTTGGGAAGAAATGCACTTTTGTTAGAGACAAAAATTAGTTCATTGGAGAGCCACCAGAATAGACTGGGAAATATAAGAAAATATTATCTTCAGAATCTTATCATTATTTCATAGCAGACAGCATTATTCCAGTGCTATTTTGCTCTGCACACCAATTATCTTTAATATAGAGTATATTAAATTGCATTCAGTAAATTCTTGAAGATAAGCCCAGATTCAATTATTGCCTCCACTAACATGCTGTATTTGCCTTAGATTATGCTGATTTTTCAAAAGAATAGTGGCAGCCAGCTGTTTGTGTCAAAACAAAACAGTAGAAACACTTCTTTGTATCCTGAAGTGAATGTGCTCTGTTGAAATCCAGGCAAGACGCAGAAAAACAATGTTATCTTTGAGTTAGCATGACTACCTTATTCCCCTGTGCCTACATATTTTACAAAAGCTATAATTATTGTATAGTTGGCCAAGGTCAAAAGGAAATAGAGATCTGATAGGATTGGGTTTTGATTTTTCATGGCGTGTGATAGAAGTGCCTTCAGTAGTCTACCAAATAATTACAAGTTTGAATAAAAGTAGAAGTGAGTGTTGAATATGTTCCTTAGTATGCAATCTATTAACTGAAAGCAAAAGCTTGCATAATTAAAAAGAATGGAAATTATTTTGCATAATTGTAATGCAGTCCCACTGAAATCATGACTTCTAAGTTGCACCTCGGTTCTGTACATTTAATAGCTTTTGCAAAAATTCCTTAAGCTTCTTTACAGTTGCAGGATAGTAATAAAGGTTGGCTTTCTTTTCTTTTTTACACATCTTTCCATTATTCCACATCTTGGCTGCCAAATCTTCCAGACTGCTCATTTGCCACACTTGCCAAAGCCCTTGAGAAAATGTCTTTCATAATTTTCTTTGTTTTTACATGTTTAAAATATGGTTCTACTGCCTGTTATGCAACAATATATCTCCTTGGGAGCTAAGGAAGGGGAGGGAAGTCAGAGGTACTACAAGTCCCTGGACACATGATTATTCAGTGAATGAGAAGACATGAATATGCATGCATGCTGTTAGCCATCTGGTAACTATGGATAATGATTGAAACCTGCATATCATATATGGACATGACACTGAATGTCCATATGTAACTTGAATTAGAAAATGTCCATTGGGTGTAGCCAGCCTTTAGTCCTTTAATACGATCATGGCTTGTGAACATCATTCTAACCTATACCCTCCAACTGAGAGGCTGTTCATATTAGTAGAATTGTTACTGATGTCAGCCGCCTTTTCAATATTGCAATATTTTCTTGCTCTTAACCCGAAATGGAGAATACTAGTTTGGTTTCATTGGTGTTTCCATGAGTGTAGGCTTGTTCTGAGAAAACCACATCCTAGAATAATTCTCCATTTTTCTTCAGTGCATTTTTAGGCAAACCATGCAAAGCTAAAATTGATAGCAATTCCAGTTAGGACCCAGAATTGCAGTTTATGAATTAAATAGTTATGCAGATCAATGGAAATGCTGTGAAACAAAAAATTTATGAGCTTATTCATTAAATTTCATCATGCCCTTTATAAATCTTTTATGCTTGGGGAAAATAAATGAAAACATTTGTGGAACATTTCTAAAGTGAATGAAATTTAGCAGGCCCTTATTATCAGAGCCCTTCAAACTATGACAATTGTGATTTCCCAAAGCAAAACTAGAAACCAGGGAGCCAATACTGACATCTTTACCACTTTTTTTTACTGAAGACCCCCTCCAACCACCCACCCACCCGTTTTCTATTATTAATTCTATGAATTAATGCTATTAAATTCATCTAGGATTCTAAAAGACTTTATATAATCAATTAGCTTTACCTGTGGCCTTATTCCAGCAGCTGAAATTTAAATGAGACAGAGAGACAAGAAAAAACAAAGATAAAAATAGCAGTAGACTTAAAAAGCACACAAACTAGTCAAATCGTTTTAGTTAATGTGAAAGATCTCTAGCTAATTCCAAATTTTATTTTTGGGTCTAAATTCAGATAGGATCAACTGCCTGAATCTCAGTTATCCCAAAAATTGTATTTTCATGCCTCTGAGATACTTATTTGTATATTCTGTCATATTTAGGTAACTATCCATACACATCTGTGTATCTCTGAATTTTTAAGGATTCATAAAAGTTTCTAAGGAATGTGGTGGTTCAGTGGCTAAGATAATGAGTTTGTCGATCAGAAAGATTGGCAGTTTGGTGGCTTTTGCCAACCTAGCAGTTCGAAAGCATGTAAAAATGCAAGTAGAAAAATAGGAACCACCTTTGGTGGGAAAATAACAGTGTTCCATGTGCCTTCAATGTTTAGTCATCATGCTGGCTACATGTCCATAGAGAAATCTTCGTGTAACTCTTCGGCTTTGAAACGGAGATGAGCACTGCCCCCTAGAGTCAGCAATGGTTAGCACATATGTGGGATGGGAACCTTTACCTTTACTAAAAGCTTTCTAGAATATTATTCCCAAGATTCAGGGATGTCACAAATCTCAAGTATAGTCCATTTATGGATTACATTTATGTGGTCTCCCAAGTATTTTCCCAAAGTAACTACTGTATCTCTATATTTGCTTTTATGATATTTAATATTTTTATACTTCAAATGAGGTGAATTATGTTATCTATATAATCCATCTTTATTTGAATTGTAAAAAAATTAATGTCATAAAAATGTGCATCATTTTTGACATTTTATGTGTTTGGTATAACCTCTATCACCAGGAATGTTGGGAAAATAACATAATTTCTCTGTATGTTATAAATAAGCATTTTATATGTTAACTTCTTTTGTTACTTTTCCTGCTTTTGCTATCATGAGGGTTAACTACAAAAATAGTTTACTTTATAGTTTATCCTAGTATAGATTGAAAATAGACATCCAGAGAGGAGTATTGGATTTGATGTATAGATTTGGAAAATGATGCCATGTTATATTGTGTTTTCATGATGAATGGAAGGAACACACATCCAAAGGCCTTTTGAATCAGGAATGACTATAAAAAGGAGAAAGCTAATATTCTATAGGGGTTAAGGCAGCAGATTAAAAATTGGAAACAGTGACTTCTAGTGAGTCCTGCCCTAGGCACAAAGCCAGCTAGATGGTCTTGAGCCAGTCACTCTCTCTCAGTCTTACGAAGGAAGCAATTGTAAGCAGCTTCTGAAAAGCCTTGCCAAGAAAACTTCAGGAGCCAACAGGAAAACTTTTCCAGGAGTCAACAATAACTTGAAGCCCATCTTTCCCTCTCTCACAGGTTCCACCACAAAAGCGCGTAGGACAAAATCGCGCTCGACAAAAGCGCGCTGTGACGTCATCACAGCGCGACGAAAAAGATCGAAAAAATGTAAAAATAAAGCTAAAACCTTCCCCTAACCCCCCCAAACCTAACCCTAAACCTAACCCTAAACCTAACTCTTAACCTAACCCTAAACCTAACCCTAAACCTAACCGTTAAAGTAACGAAAAACGTAACGCTAACCCTTATCCTAACCCTAACGCTAACGCTAACGCTCTAAAGCTAACCCTAACCCTTAACCTAACCCTAACCCTAACCCTAACCCTAACCCTTACCTTTATGTGAATCGGCTTGCTTTAATTTAATTTTTATTAATTTTTATTTGAATTTTTCGATCTTTTTCGTCGCGCTGTGATGACGTCAAAGGCGCGATTTTGTCGATCGCGCTTTTGCCGTCCGCGCTTTTGACGGGTCACGCTCTCACACACACATGCACAAAATCACAGACATACAAAGACAAAACCCAGAGAGGATTAGGGACAATGAACAACTATTCAAAGTGAACAACAGAGATCATCTCGTATCTAGACCTCCTTGTTTTTGCTAGTGCCTCTGCTTTGAATCCTCAAGGTAATGGAAGCTTTTCATTTGAAGGTATATCTTTGCATTCACAATTTAGCAAGGTAATTTAGCAAGCAGTTTCTGATACAGTAAGTTTGCCCATCACAAATAATGACATCTCCCTCACCAGAAAAACAACGTGCTCAATTTAATGATATGAATGTCTGGAATTTCCTAACTAAAAACAAAGCAAAGTTCCTAGTTGATGTTCCCTTGCAGTGATTTTAATCCACTAAATGAAATAAAAAAATAATTTTGAAGTGCAACTAAATCTAATGAGGAAAAAAAGAGACAAAAAATGTACCTAGAGCTTTTAAAGAAAAATAAAATCATAGACAAAAACATAATAAGGTTAGGAAAGACTGAGTTCAAAATATACCTTTATAGCTTCCCTTTGAATACTAATAGGATGTAAAAGGATACTTGATGGTTTATCTTGATAGGCAACTTTCTAGTTTTTCACTAAAGTTTCCTGAAAATTAGACCACTGCTATAGCATTATTAAAAATCAAAATTTCAAAAATTTGAACTGCTTGATGAAAATATATGCAGAAACATTTTTTAAAAAAATGGGGAAGGGGAAAGCTAACAAGTATCCAAGTTACACTCTTTTAAAACTACATGATAAATTATGTATATATACAGATATCCTTAACTTCAACAGTTCATTGATTGACCTTTGAAAGTTACAACTTTGTGACTTTAAAAAGTGACTTAATACGGTTTTTCACATTTACCACTGTTGCAGCACCCCATAGTCACAAGATCAAAATTTAGACACTTGGCAACTAACTCATATTTATGATGATTATAGCGTCCTGGAATCATGTGATTACATTTTGCAACCTTCTAACAAGCAAAGTCAATGAAGAAGCTAGTTTCACTTAACAATCATGTTTCTAACTTAAGAACTGGAGTGATTTACTTAGCAACTATGATGAGAAAAGTCATAAAATGCGGCAAAATTCACTTAACAACTCTCTTAGTAACAGAAAATTTTATTCATATTAACAAGCTAGGCAAGTAAACAGCTAGTTCTGAGAATTCTGCATTAGACTACAACAATAGCAGTTTGAAAACTCCTATGACTTAGAATGGATCTCAGATATAGTACCTAGACTTCTATTAATATTATTAGGGGATGCAATGGATCATGTGGTTAGGCTGCTGAGTCAGAGGACCATTGAGAGATTGACAGCTTGGCAGTTAGTAATCAGAGAACATGAGTCATGTGACAGAATGAGTTCCCATTAATTTGTCCCAGCTCCTGCCAACCTAGCAGCTTGAAAGAATACAAATGCAAGTAGATAAATAGATACCACTTCAGTGGGAAAATAACAGGGACATGGAAAGAGAGCATTCTCTGGCATCCCCTAGGCAGCAGTGATGTCACTGGCTAATCCTTTCAGCCCAGAAGTGCTTTGGCAAGTGCTTCCTACATGAATATAGTAGTAGTAATAATATTAGGAAAAGGTGGTGGTGGTGGTGGTGGTGGTGGTGGTGGTGGTGGTGATGATGATGATGATGATGATATATGTAATGCTTCAAAATGCAACAAGTGAAGAATGGTTAACAGTTCATCGAACATGCTGGATAATGAAAGATCCAGAAAAGAGCACAGAACCACCCAATTATTTGCCTACCAACAATGTTCAAACTTTTACAAGAATACTGACAAATTCAGTATTCAGTCATCTTATGGAAAACAGTTTGCATCCAGTAGAACAAAGAGGAAATTATAAAAAATCAAGAGGAACAAAAGATTAACTGCTCATTGACAAAATGGTACTAAAGAAATGCAAAATGAAGAAAAATGAATTTAAATATGCCATGGATTGATTACAAGAAGGCATTTGACTCATTGCCCCACAATTGGATTAACATCTGCCTGGAAAACTTTGGAATCAGCAAAAAATATTTGTACATTTTTGAAAGCAAATGGGCAAAAATGAAAAACAGTTCTAACAGCAAATAGCAAAGTGGAGAACATTGGGGAAATCAACATCATACAAGGAATCTTCCAGGGGGACCCACTTTCACCATTACTGTTTAACATCATGTATCTATATCTATATCTATATCTATATCTATATCTATATCTATATCTATATCTATATCTATATCTATATCTATATCTATATCTATATCTATATCTATATCTATATCTATATCTATATCTATATCTATATCTATATCTATATCTATATCTATCTATATCTATATCTATATCTATATCTATATCTATATCTATATCTATATCTATATCTATATCTATATCTATATCTATATCTATATCTATATCTATATCTATATCTATATCTATATCTATATCTATATCTATATCTATATCTATATCTATATCTCTATCATCTAATCTATATCATCTATCTATATCATCTACACCTACACACACACACACACACACACACACACACACACACACACACACACACACACACACACACACACACACACACACACACACACACACACACATATATATATATATATATATATATATATATATATATATATATATATATATATTACTGTTTAACATCATATTACTAGTGGATTTTATATATCCACTAACAATCCTACGATTGGGATACCAAATCTCAAGCCAGCATGGTGAGATAAACCATGTACTATACATGGATGACTTCAAAGTGTATGCGAAAAGCCTGAACTTAAATCAATACTCAACACAGTTCAAATGTTCAGCAGTGACATCAAAATGAACTTTGGACTTTGGTGCTATATTATCCATGCAGTGAGGAAAAATGGAACAAATAGAAGGAATAGAACTGGGAAAACATTAGCAAAGGATGATGGTTACAAATACCTAGGCATATTGGAAGCAGATAACATCTTGAATGGAAAAATCATAGAGTCAATGCAAAAGGAATACATTAGGAGTGTCCACAAACTATTAAAATCAAAGCTGAATGCTGGAAACATAATTAAACCCACTAATACATGGGCAGTTCCAGTGAGATACTATTCAGCTGTAATAATCAACTATACTTTGGCTGAACTGGAAAACCTGGACCGGAAAACATGCAAACTTTTGAATATGTACCACACTTTACATCCACAAAGTGACATCAACAGGTTGTACCTGCCAAGAAGACTAGGGGGCAGGGGGTTATTGCAAAGCTATCAAACAGAAGAAGAAGAAGAAGAAGAAGAAGAAGAAGAAGAAGAAGAAGAAGAAGAAGAAGAGGAGGAGGAGGAGGAGGAGGAGGAGGAGGAGGAGGAGGAGGAGGAGGAGGAGGAGGAGGAGGAGGAGGAGGAGGAGGAGGAGGAGGAGGAGGAGGAGGAGGAGGAGGAGGAGGAGGAGGAGGAAGTAGAAGAAGTAGAAGAAGTAGAAGAAGTAGAAGAAGAAGTAGAAGAAAGAAATTTGAATGATTATGTGAAGTAAAATACAGAAAAAATGCTACAGGCTGTGAAAATGGAGAACAGTATAAAAACAACAGAAACAAAGACAAAATATAAGGAAAAACAGCTGGATGACAGATTAGATAGATGAAAAAACAAAGCTTTGCACAAACAGCACTTGAAGGAAAATGTGATGACAACTTGACATGGGCATTGCTGAAGATGGCAACCATCAAGAAAGAAATGGAAGGTTTAATACTTGTTGCTCAAGAACAAGGACTACAAACTAATGCCATGAAAGCAAAGATATAAAAATCCACTGACAATCCAGACTGCTGACTTTGCAACAGCAAAGTTAAAACTGTTTCACATTTAATATGTGAATGCAGCAAACGACTGAGTTGCTAAATTAATCCACTGGTCATGTAAAAAATATGACTTACTTGTATCCAAAAAATCATGGGAGCACAAAGTTGAAAAAGTTACTGAAAATGAGAAGGTGAAGATCTTGTGGGACTTTCGAATACAGACGGATCATCATTTGGAACACAACACACCAAATATCACTGTTGTAGAGGGGCGAAACATACAATTTATTGACATCGCGGTACCAGGACTTTACAGAGTCGAAGAAAAAGAACTGGAAAATATCACGAAATACCGCGACCTGGCCATCAAAACTAATTAATTATGGATGAAACATGTAACAGTGATACCCATTTTCATCAGGGCACTTGGTACCATGTCCAATAATTTTATAAGATACATCAACAAATTGCAGCTTCCTGCAATAACACCAGCGGAAATGCAAAACGCTGCACTACTTGGAACATTGGTGGTGATGGTGGTGGAAAAGACCTTAGATATCTTCTAATGCATTGTCTTTCTCAAGCAGGAAATCCTATAACATTCTGGATAAATGTCTGCCCAGAGGGAAAGAAAATCACACAAAAGAATGGATACGGAAATATATTATTATTAGTTTGAATCAATCCATTGCAGGAAGGTCTCTTCATTGGCAGTTCTTCTGTCATCTGCAATCTGGTCCAGAATAGATTAGTGGATGTCTGTCTGTCAGTCTGTCTGTCTGTCTGTCCTTCCTTCCTTCCTTCCTTCCTTCCTTCCTTCCTTCCTTCCTTCCTTCCTTCCTTCCATCCTTCCTTCTTTCATTCTTTCTTTCTTTCTCCCTCCATCCCTCCCCCATCCTTCCCTCTTTCTTTCTTTCTCTTTCTTTTCCTTTCTCTCTCTCTCTCTTTATTTCTATTTTTATTTATTTTCTTTCTTTTTTCCTTTCTTTCTTTCCACTTCAGACCAAGGCGAGACAGTCAGCCACACAAAATCACACAGCTGGCCTCAGTGCTATAAGCAAGGATTAGTATCTTGGTCTCTCTACTCTTAAGTCCACTACTTTGAATTTTAATTGTTATTTTCTCCAGCTATAAATATGTTTTTATCTATATTGTGAAGCTTGATTAATTCATTACATTACCTGGATTCCACATGAAGTATTTTATAATTTTATAATAAAACTACATTAATATCTGAAGTTATGTCAATTATGCTTTTAAATTGAATAGGAATGAAAACAAGCTCCTCAATGCTAATATATAATTAAACTTTTTTTCTACCACATTCATTATGCAGGAAAAAGTCATTGTTCTCTCCCATTTAAAATCTTATCAGCTTTTTTAGCCCATTATATTTGTATGCAAAAATCCATAGTTTTTCTTTAAAAAGCATGTTCAATTTGTTTTTTTTAAATGTTAGCAAAATCTTCTTGGCTGAACTTTAAAAAAATGAAGACAGAAATGGACAAAAGTTTTCTCCTATAATCATAATATTTTGAAAGCAAGTAATTAAGGTTACTTGCCTTAAAAATATTATGAATATAGATGAACTATTGGTTAGAATATGGGTAACCAACTTTGGCAATTTTAAAATTACGACTGTGGACTTCAAACACCTCTTCCCCCCCCCCAGCGAGGGCGCATGTGCTGGAAATGGCACATGCGTACTCCTGTAAGTAGGCGGGCGGACGGCGGACATGCCCAGAACGCCTCAGTTGGAGAGGTGGCGCTGGAGAGTTAAGACGTCCCCGGGGCAAAGGCGGGTGAAGGTGGCCCAAGACAGCAGGGACCGGGATGACCCCGAGTCCACCTCCATGAGGCAAGGCGACCCCTCAATGTGGATAGTCACAGTGATTTTTTAGAGCCAGCCGTTGCCTGGCTTACCGACTCTGCAGGGGAGGCAGGGAGGACTTTCTCTATGGCAAAGAGTCGTCGCGGCGGCACTGCTGACGGCAGGGCTCCTGGCTTCTTGGTGGAGCAGAAGGACCGTAGGCAAGTAGAGGAGGCTCGGTCTGCGAGGGAGGCGGCAGGGTGGCCCAGCAGACTTGCGCCATAAGAAGGCTTATGGAGAAGAGGCGGCAGGGTGGCCCAGCAGACTTGCGCCATAAGAAGGCTTATGGAGAGGGGGAGAGCCCTTTAGTTTAATTTTTATAATTTTAGATAAATGAAGGGAACCATTTCCAATTCAGTCTTTTGGTAGAGTAGCCTTGGTCATGTGTTTTTTTAGAGTGGGAGAAAAGTTTTAAGTTTACCCATACTTTACCAGAACTTCAATCCAAATCAGACCCCCATGATACCTTTTTGAGAGAAAAAAACATATTGATATGAATGTTAGCCTAATTTAAAATAAAATAACAAATGTTTTGCTTGTTCAAAACTTATCTACTCCCTTCCTTGAAATATGCAGACTTGCGCCAGGTGTCCTTTCTTGCCACAGTGGCGGCACACCGATGCCTTGAAGGGACAAGATTCCCTGGCATGATTGCCTCTGGAGCCAAGGCAGGCGGCAGCTGCTGCAGTGGCTCAGGCTTGAGGAGGTTATTGTTGCCGGGGAACGGCTCTGAGGCGGTTGACCTGGTCCTCGTCATCTGGGTCCAGCAACGGGGCCATCTTGTCGATTAGGCAGGCTCACGGGGATGGCAATGGAGGCATGTAGCAATAGCAATAGCAATAGCAGTTAGACTTATATACCACTTCATAGGGCTTTCAGCCCTCTCTAAGCAGTTTACAGAGTCAGCATATCGCCCCCACAGTCTGGGTCCTCATTTCACCCACTTCGGAAGGATGAAAGGCTGAGTCAACCTTGAGCCGGTGAGATTAGAACCGCTGAACTGCAGATAACAGTCAGCTGAAGTGGCCTGCAGTACTGCACCCTAACCACTGCACCACCTCGGCTCTTTATCTGGCCATCTCAACAGTCGACTGTTCAGAGAGTTCCGCAGCCCTAGCCTCATCGACAGCCTGAGGCAGGGTAATGTCCGCCTTGGCTAGCAGTCGCCGTTTGAGGCGAATGTCCTTTACACTGCACACAAACTGTTCCACCAAGTTGTCCTCCAGAAATTTGCACTGGATTGCAGCATCTCAGAGCGATTGGAGGAATTGGCTGATAGACTCGGTTTCCTTCTGCACACACTGGCAGAAGGCGTAGCGGCATGTAATCTTTGAGGGAGTTGGGGCATAATGATTTTTGAGCCCCTCCATAAGTTCGTCCCAGCTCAGCTCATAAACCGGCCTCGGGGCCGCGAAGGAACAGGCCGTCCTGAACATTTTGGGGCCGCAGGCACTGAGGAAGAAGCTGCACTTCCGAGCCTGCTAATACCCCTGCCGGTTATTAGCTATGAGAAAGCACTCAAAGCGCTCCAGGAACGCAGCCCACGATTCGCCGGCAGTTCCGAATGGAGCGAATGGAGGAATTGCGGCCATAATTAGACGAGGTTAGATCTTCTGGCAGTGCGGAGAGCCTAACAATAATGTGCTTGTCTGTCTCTGTAGGCTGTTGCTCAGAGCCTGTAGATCCTAACAACTCGTCGCCAGTGTTAGATTCCCTGAAGGGAAGAGGCAGGAGGCGTCTGAGGTAAGTCAACAGTAACCTTTATTAACAGAACAGTCACAAGCAAGCAAAGCAGTAGATAGGGACCCCCCCTGCTTGACAGCTATTTATACGGAGCTGTCAAGCAGGGAGGTCAATAGCTGCGCGTCTGACAGCCCGCACTCAGCCATGCCGCGCCAGAGCCAATCAGGTGTGGCCTGGCTGTTGACGGGCTGTCATTCGTAAGAGCAAGGACTAAACAAGCCCTGCAGTCATAAGTGGGAAGAGATGGATGATAGGAAAGATGAGAAGACTAATAGTAATAGTAAAGCAGCCTGCAGTTTGACAGTGGAGAGGGAATTATTTGTTTTGTAGAGTGATAGTGTTCAGTAAAAACCTGTTTTGTGTCTAGTTGTCTTGGTGTGCGGTGCTCTATAGCATCATTTTGAGGGTAGGAGTTGAAATAATTTATGTCCAGCATGCAACATAAATGCAAATATGTCACAATGCGACATCTGTAAATATTTTCACAGCCCTCTTTTTGACCTGTGCAGTAAACAGGTCCTCAATGGAAGGAAGGTTGGCAGTAATTGTTTTTTCTGCAATTCTGATTATCCTCTGAAGTCTGTGTCTGTCGTGTTGGGTTTTAGAACCAAACCAGATAGTTATAGAGGTGCAAATGACAGACTCAATGATTCCTCTATAGAACTGTATCAGCAGCTCCTCGGAAAGTTTGAGCTTCCTGAGTTGGCACAGAAAGAACATTCTTTGTTATGCTTTTTTGATGATATTTTTGATGGTAGGTGTCCATTTTAGGTCTTGAGATATGATATAACCTAGAAATTCTATTTAATCTAATGTAAAGGAGAACACCACAACAGAAATGGGTCTCACTCAACAGCATTCTTTAATCAAGAGGATGATTCTCCCTCTGTCAAATTTAATAGGACAGATGGAAGTAATGAAAGGGAGATGATCCTGTAGATATCGAGGCACGATGCCATGAATAAGAAGGCTTATGGAGAGGGGGAGAGCCCTTTAGTTTAATTTTTATAATTTTAGATAAATGAAGGGAACTATTTCCAATTCAGCCTTTTGGTAGAGTAGCCTTGGCCTTGTGTTTTTTTAGAGTGGGAGAAAAGTTTTAAGTTTACCCATACTTTACCAGAGCTTCAATCCAAATCAGACCCACATGATACCTTTTTGAGAGAAAAAAACATATTGATATGAATGTTAGCCTAATTTAAAATAAAATAACAAATGTTTTGCTTGTTCAAAACTTATCTACCCCCTTCCTTGAAATATGCAATAAAATGTATGCCATTGAAAGTTGTATGGAAATGGGAATAGCTAGGTTTAAAAAGAGTTCTATTAGAAAAATTTGCATTTAAAAAGCCTGCATCAGGAAATTTCTGTGTCAAAGAATGAAAGCACAGTTATTTGTTCTTTTCTTGAGTAGGGCAGAAAATCTTTGTTACAAGCTGTTGTAAACATAAAGAGTCCCTGTTTGTATGTTTTTGCTTTGTTTTTAATCAGTGGAAATCACAGAAAACTGCAATACTGCCAAACATTCTCACAGTGTTACGCAATCATTAAAGAAAAGATTTGCAATTCATTCACATCTAAAAAAAAATTCTTTGCCTATTTATCTATCATGAGTCAGTGTTGCATGAAATAAAAGATTCATAGATAGATATTGCATTTGCAAAATTTAGACGTTTGCTATGTATTAAAAATTGGTAATTTGCTTTTATGAATGCATTCAGCATTGTGGTTCCCCAAATGCTCATCACCATCACCATCACCATCACCATCACCATCACCATCACCATCACCATCACCATCACCATCACCATCACCATCATCATCATCCTTTATTCATTAAACATGAAACTCACTCAACTGAACATTTTATACTGTTTGATGGTGTTACAGATATTGTCACAGGATGGAAGCTCTTCTGAGTAAAGCTGCCTTCTGCAATTGACTGATGGCAAATTTGTCAATGTCTATGGTATTCAAGTGGTGCTCCAGCTATTTTGGGATTGGAACCAAGTCAGAGGTGGTATTCAGCCAGTTCACCTGAACTGGAAATGGAAATCGCGACTTGTGCCACTCACCTACCCACCTCGGCTCTATATTGCCCTATTTAGGCACATTTTCAAGTCACACACATAAGTACAAGCCACATATATTAGCAAACCACATGTGTAGACAGCCATGTGCATGAGTCAACAGGATGTGTGTGCTCACATTTGCAAACTGGTAGGGAAAGTAAGTGAATACCACCCCTGACCCAGTGTGCCTGTTACTATTGGTACCCATGCTTGACTTTGCCACAGTTGTTCTATTTCTATTTGTAGTTCTTTTGTATCTTCTCCAGTTCTTTCTCTTCTATTATGCTATTTTCATTGTTCTTTAGATATTCTTCCAAAGCCCTTTCTTCTTCTTCAACCATCTGATGTACTTGCAACATTCCACACCCACCTATTTGCCTTTGTGGGTAGAGTCTATCAATGTCGCTGTGAGGATGAAGTGGATGATTCATTGTCATTATTTTTCTGGTCTTCCTACCCATTGCTTTTAATTCTGCTTGAGTCCAGTTCACTATTCCAGCTGTGTGGGAATAATTGCAGAGAAATGCTCCCACAGGATGTGCCATAGTGTACACGAAACAATGAAAGCACATGGGAATGGGCCTCGTACTCCTCTCCGGTGGTACCCTCCATCAAAATACCCTCACCTTTGACTTTGGTTGCCTTGCAGCAAATTTTAGGCACCATAAATTTTGTAAGACCCTTTTTGGCTCTTACCACCACGCAATTAGCCCCGTTATTTATGGCATTAAAGGGACCTTTAGGCCCCTCTTCTATTGTAATTCTTACTCCGGCCCAGGAGCAAGTGTTTAGTTTAATAAATGAGGCAATGACCACCCGTTGGGTGGATCGAGCTCTACCAGGCCACCCACTCTCATTGGCAATTTTTGCTACTCCTCCGTTACCCACTGGGGCGCTTATACAATGCCATGACAAAAAAGTTTACATTGTAGAATGGTTACACCTCCCTCATACCGCACATAAGTCCATCAGTTCCCAGCCTCATTTAATGGCTCTTTTAATAAATAAGGCTCGCTTTCGAGCTAAATGCCTTATTGGTTTTGATCTTGCTTGTTTGTATGTCCCCATTTCTCTTACTGTTTGGGAACCCCTTTTGGCCACATCTGATGTCTTACAACTTTCCTTGGCTGATTGGTCAGGTTTTGTGTCTTGTCATTTACCTTCTGATCCCCGTTTTCAACTTTTTCCTCAATTTCCCTTTTCCCTGTCTACTTCCTTGGTAACCTCCCCTCTTTCGGATATGTTGACGCTTTTTGTGGATGGGGGAAAAACATATGGTTCTTGTGTGTGGCAACAGGATGGATTCTGGCACACAAAAATCACCCTGCCTCAATCCTCTGCTCAACGTGCTGAACTTGTCGCTACGATTTTGGCTTTTCAGACTTTTCCCCATTTACCCTTTAATTTGATTTTGGATAGCCTTTATGTGTATCGTGTTCTTATTTCTTTGCCTAATTCCTATGTTTCTCCCTCTTTGGATGACTCTCTCCTAAACCTTTTTCTTACCCTTCAACTCCTTTTGCAACGTCATGTTTGTCCCTTCTTCCCCGTCCATATTCGTAGCCACTTGCCTTTTCCAGGCATGCTTCAAGAGGGCAATGCCCAGGCGGATGGAGCTGCTTCTGCAGCCTCCTCCATTTTAGTCCTTTCCCCGGTTACTCCATGGGATAGTCATGCATATTTTCATCAGAATAAAAAAGCTCTTATGAAACAATTTTCCCTTTCAGCTCAGGAGACATCAGCCATTATTCAACCATGTCCTACCTGTAGCCTTCAAGCACATGCAGTTGTCAATTGTGGCAAATGGACGTGACTCAATATTTGCCATTTGCCCCTTGGAAATATTTACATGTTTCCATTGATACCCATTCAGGCTTTATTATGGCCACCCCCCAACGGGGTGAGGCCACCAAACATGTTATCAATCATTGTATTTGGACTTTCTGTATTTTGGGTAACACAACAGAGTTGAAAACTGATAATGGCCCGGCTTACACTAGTTCTGCCTTTGCGGCACTTTGCCATCGCTGGTCCATTATCCATAAATTTGGTATTCCTTATAATTCCACTGGTCAAGCATTGTGGAACGAGCTAATCAAACTTTGAAAACTGCTCTTGCTGCACACTTCAAAAATAGAGGGGAAAATAACCCCGGCTTACCTGGAATACAAAATGTTTTAAATCTTACTCTTTACACTCTCAACTTTCTTAATGTTACTGGCACCCTGGGTCTCCCAGCTGCCAGCAGGCATTTTTCTGCTTCTCCCACAGACACTCCACGTCCACAAGTGTACTACCGATGTCTGCCGGACCCGTCCTGGAAAGGCCCTGCCTCCCTCATTACTTGGGGCCGTGGTTACGCCACAGTTGAAGACCATGGTGAAATTATCTGGACATCTGCTCGCTGTGTTCGGCCTTACATGGTGCCTGCTGACGTTCCCTCGATGTAGTACACATGTAGCCACTCGTGTGCAGGAACCTGCTCATTACTGTTTTTCCAGCACAGGCCGATGGAGGAATGCAACATATCTTGGCATCTACACTAATTGTGAGACTCTGATTCCGTGGAATGGATTGTCTACTTGTTGTAATGCCACAGCGCCAGATGGAGTCAATAAATACTGGGCTTGCAGTCAAATGCAGATCATGGTACAGTTTGCCAACTCCTCAAAAAAAGGAACTTATGACATACCTAATATGTGGCTCATATGTGGTAGAAGGGCTTACCGACAGACTCCACGAAATTGGCAAGGCGTATGTACATTGGGATTGTTGGTCCCGGCTATATATGCTATGAAAGAATTGCCTAGTGGAAGAATTCAAAATAAACGAGACACCTTCTCCGAATCCCCCCTGACATTAGGAGGATCACCCTGGACTCAATTTTCTAGAGGTGTTCTCCCTCCACTAAGTGTTGCAATGAATTATAGAGATTTGCATTTGTTAAATAATTGGACTGTTGTTATGTTTAATGAAACTATTACTGCTCTAAAATTAATTAATCAGGGACTGGAGGAAATATGTAGTGTAACGTAGTGAAACACGTAGTGTAACATTGCAGAATCGTTTTGCTTTGGATATTATTTTGGCTGCAAAAGGTGGTGTTTGTGCTTTGATTCATTCACATTGTTGCATGTACTTTCATGATAATCAACCTAATATTTCTGCCACGGTGGAAAAAATGGAGTCCTTGGTACGTAACAACCCCCTGCATAGTGATGGTTCTGGTACCATCGACTTATGGGGGGCTCTGTGGTCATGGCTACCTGATGGCTCCTGGCTGAGGTCACTGATTCCTGTGGTAATAATCATCATTGTATTGCTGGTGTTACTTTGTTGTTGTATTCAATGGCTCCCATCCCTGCTACAAATGTGCAAAACCCTCCTTCCCTCTAATAGGACGGACGCTCTGGCCATGGAAACTGAGGTCCATCTTAACTTAGAGGAAGTCTCCGTTGATAATATAAAAAAGGAGGAGATGTGGGAATAATTGCAGAGAAATGCTCCCACAGGATGTGCCATAGTGTACACGAAACAATGAAAGCGCATGGGAATGTGGAAAACAGGATAAATGACTCATAAAAGTAACTGGCCACAGGCAAGCTCTGGCCCTAAGTAACAACATTGTATGCTAATGAGTGTAATAAGAATAAAAGGGGGTTTCAGAGTCTGTTCTGAGCTCTCATCCCGAGACATCTTGCCTGCCTGTCTTTTTCCTCATGAGAGACCACCACACAGCTGTGCATATAATGACTGGTATTGCCCAGGTGTTGATTGCCTTCATGGTATTTCTTCTATTGAGTTTGGACCTTTTCACTCTCTTGATGTATTCACCTATAATCTTTTTTTTTACTTCAGTGTCCTTGATGTTATCAGCTTGAAGGATACCCAGGTATTTGTACTAATCATGTTCATCCAAACTCTTAATGTTATTTTCATGGGCATTTTGGCTCCTTCAGTTTTTACTATTTTTCTTTGTTTCTTTCTTTTCCATAGCTTGTGTGGCACATTTGTCCAATTCATATTCCGTTGCAATTTTTGGCTATATATACAGATGGTGTTGAACAGCGATTCTATTTCAGATGGTGTTTTTCCATACAGCTTCAGATCATCCATGTAAAGTAGGTGGGATAGTCTGGCAGATGTTTTGATGTTTGATAGCCATGGCCTGAATTATTTAGTATTGTTGACTGAGAGCTATGACAAATAGTAGTGGTAATAGCGGATCTTCTTGAAATATTTTTCTCTTGATATTAACCTCTCCCAGTCTCTCACCATTCACCTGCAACTGTGTCTTCCATTGTGCCATTGATATTTGCACAAAGCTTTTGATATTTCTACTAACTCCTGTTATTTCTAGGCACTTGATTATCCAGTCATTTGGCAAAGAATCAAATGCCTTTTTGTAGCCAATCCATGCTATGTTCAGGTTCATCTTCTTTCTCTTGCAGTTTTTCAAAGTTGTTTTGTCAATTAGGAGTTTCTCTTTTGTTCCTCTGCTATTGAGGCAGGTGGAAAAAATTGTCTTCAACTAGATGATGTTGGACTGCATCAGCTACCACACCAATTAACAATTGGAAAGTTGTTGCTAAGGAAGTAATTGGCCTGCAGTTGCCTGGTGCTGCCCCTTTTTCTGGATCTTTCATTATCAGGTAGGATTTGCCAGATGTTAGCCACTCTACAATTTCACCTCCTTGTAGTATGTTGTTAAACTGTTTGGCAATAAGTGGGTAAGGA
Organism: Thamnophis sirtalis; assembly: GCF_051295495.1. Classification (NCBI taxonomy): domain Eukaryota; kingdom Metazoa; phylum Chordata; class Lepidosauria; order Squamata; family Natricidae; genus Thamnophis; species Thamnophis sirtalis. The sequence continues at coordinate 45,234,427 of NW_028261390.1, read as the reverse complement.
CCCGTTAGATGTTTCAACCAAAAACCACGCAGTTCATTTTCAATTGACCAATGCTTGATCTTCCTTGTTCTTTTCTCTACCATTTCAGCTGTTTTTACTAGTTCTTTTTTATTCTTATCCACCTCTTTTAACCAAGCTGTTTCTTGTTGTATTTCTTTGGGTTATTTCATATTTGTGTACAGAACTACACTGTTTCTTCCTTGTGAGGTACTTACTGATTCACTGCAGTTTCTCCATTGATGGATTTCTCCATTGAAGATTCTGCCTTTATTTTGCAATTTGAGCTTCGAGCTTCTAATCTCTTGGCTATAGCTGTTATTTGTTGCTTTATTATTTCCAGTGCTTCCTTGATATTCCTTGTTTGTAAATGGTATTTCTTGATTACATTTTCTTTGGTCTTCTTGTTCTTCAGCTTATTTTCTTTCATCTTCTCTAGCTTGCTTGCCTCTGATCTCAACTTGCTGCTCATATTTTCCAATCTAATCTTCCATTTTTGTGGTGCACTGTTTAGTTTTCCTTCTTCTCTGTTAATTATATTGTTATAACTGCAGCTGTGCTATACATGGTTTGTTTCATGCAGCGAGTTGGTGCTTATACTTGATATTGCACTATTTTCATCTTTTAATGATTGTGCTAGTTGTTTCTTTGGAACAAGCTTCAATGGAGGCAGCCTTATTCTGATATTTTTGTGCTGTTTTAGATGTTCAATTATTCTTTCTTTCAATTCTTTTACTTCTTTCATTAGAGGGTTTTGTTCTTCTTCCTGAGGCGGAGGAGTGGGTGCCTGGTTTCTAAATAAAAACAATTGTATATCTCTGTTAGATTATCTACTACCAACTCCCCTAGTTTGCCTCTATATTATGCGTTACTTCTGGCAAGTTACTTCTGATTTCTTTGCTGTGGGTGAATCTTTGAAGTTCTTCCAATTCTGCTTCTGTGAATACTTTATTTATAATTTATTTATATTTTATAAATCAATATCTACTAGTCTCTGTTATTTCTGCTTCTGGACGTTGTTGTTCTTTCAAGAACAACATTGCATTCATTTCAAATATATTCTTTTGGTTGGACTTGGTCTGTAATAACAGATTATTATTTCTTTGTTTTCAATCACTGCATATTTGTGATGGGTAAACACCTTTTCTTCCAGTAGTTCTTCAGTTCCTCAGCCAACAATTAACTGAAAGCAAAACCTATAGCCTATTTTTCACCAGATATCCAAAAACTCCAACATTTAGCGCAGACCTTAACTCATGTGAGTTAAGCTGGTATGGTTTTTTGAAATTTATGTCTCACTGTATTTTTTATGGGGAACACAGTCTTTGTCTGACTCATCTGATGACACTTGTCCAGTATGGTTGAACCTCTAATATAGCTCTCATCTTCCTCAGAGCACACAAGCCCTACAACCACATCAAAGTTGTGCCTCACTGGGGAAGTATTTGTTTGTTTATTTGTTGATTGTTTTTTGTTTGTTTATTAATGTGAGTTATAGTAGCTAATTATACTAATGTTAAGTAAATAAATAGGAAGGTAAAAAGAAGCCCAGTACAGCATCTTAATCCCTGGCTCTATTATACCTTTGATCCAGGCAATGCAAATGACATGTTTGGTTTACAATCTGGACTGAGTAAACCACTGGAAAGGTTTATAGTTCTCCTGTATACCTCCTGCAACTAATGCCAAGACAGGGACATTTTGCATCTTACTTGTGAATAATGAAAGTGTTATTATATGGGAAGGGAAGGAACAAATGCATCTTTAAAGCAGCTAGTAATTTACTCTGAGACAAAGCATTCGAGATATAATGCAGACAGGAAATGTGATCTTGTGGATTTCTAGATAACCTTGCCACATTAGGGCCAGCTAAAGGCTAATGAAGTTTCAGCCATTGCTCAGTGTTTATGGCTCTATTAATTTTTTGTTAGAAGTGAAGCTTAATGCATTTTTAATGCACTCACATGTATCTAGCAATGACATCAAGTATATTGATTTCCTATCAGGCTATAAAATGAATTCTTAACTGCGAGGAGCTGATACCATGTAAATAGATTTGTAATTGCATCGTAAAGGAGGCATTGGCCAAGCTCCTATAGTAACATTGCTAGAAGGTATGTATGTCCTATCCCTCATCCCTGTCCTTTTATTCTTCAAAAGCTTTGTATACAACAAACTGCTATTCACCCTGGAGCATAAACTAATGCCAAGCATCAAAATTAAAATACCAGTACCGTGACAACACAGATAGTTGTTTGGCTTTCCAGACAAACGATTTACTTTTAAATGTGAATCCAATCTGCACTGAAAAGCCAACTTTGAAACACAAAGGCAGCATTGGCAATAGGAGGGTGGGTTGTTTCCCCCCCCCCCCGCTTTTTTTTTCTGGCTGGGATAATGTGAAGTTCTCTGCTACATTTCATCTCAGCTGACTGTGGAACTGTGAAAATTGTTCAAATTGTAATCCTTGCTATTGGGTTTCTAAAGGGGATTATGAATTAAAATCAATGTTGCAAAACATGTCCCTAGTTCATGTCAAACTCTTAAAACAAACCAAAATGTTATTTTGTTTATTAACGGTATGGATAACAATAGTACGCATTGGTCTTTAACATGAGTCATAATAATGTTGATAAAATCTTAAATATTATTTTTTAAAGAGTTTAGAACAAAATAAATGGAACTTTTTAAGTTGGTCCATAAAGTGACAGAATAACATAGCTTGCTTAATCAAGCCGTTTCAAAATCCAGTGTGTCTACTAATATTGGATCTGGTCCCAAATAAAGTTATCCCTTGGGTATTTATTTTAACCCCGTTTGCTTGCACTATATGAATTTATAGTAGATAAAGAACATATGGGTAACTTTTTCTTCTTCTGTGCAGAGAGAGAGCAATATACAACTGTCTTGCAGATGCTTTTTGAGGCATTCTGTCTCATTGGTTTTTTGTGGTTGATTTCAGAATATATCCACATACAGAAATCAACAACAAAAAACCAAAGAGATAGAATGCCTCAAAATAATGGAAAAGTATGGAAAAAGCTAACACTATCCATTTGTATGCAGGTCTCAAATGGAATACATCCCAGCCCATTCTAGTTGACTAGTATTCTAGGAAGTCCAATAATAGCATGAAACAATTTCATAACATAGGAAGGTTCACAATTAAACAATGTCATATTATAGAAACTAAGAATCATGCTTTTTCTGTCTATGCAACAACGTATATCCAAGTTGAGGATGGCCTTCTACCTAATGCTTTAGTAAGATTTTTACTAAAAATTATCATTCAATTTTTTTTAAAAAACCTAATGCAAACTAAAAATAAAATAAAATAAACAGAAAGTAGAAATTTTTAGAAAATAGAATATAGTAGGAGGTCACATATATAATCCTGGGGGTTCAAGTTATGCATCCTAATTTAGAAATAATAGGAAAAAAACAGAATAAATTTACAATGTTTCTAATATAAAACTGTGGTTAATATATGATAGATTTATATTTTCAACAAATATGTTTTGGATAAGGTCAACAATTTCAATTTTCCTGTAGCAAAATATATTCAATTTTGTAGCAACAGATTTAAAAAATGAAGACTGGTTTTTAAAAGAAGTTAATTGTTGCTGTTAAAATGTTCTGCCTTTTCCATAATTTAGCTTCCTGTAATTCAAAATTAGTTTTCACAAATTTTAATCATTTAATTTGCTATAATTTTAGGCTACATTACCAGACATATAATTCCCAATCACAGCAAGTAAATTTTCCACATTTATATTGCTGGTTTTGCCTAGTTCTAAATAGCACTTTTTAATGTTTCGGGTAAACTAGAAGAGGCTTAGTGGTTGATGTAGGGGTATCAAACTCATGTCATCACGGCAGCATCACATGATGTATCAGGACCTTTTTCCCCTTTGCTAAACTGGATGTGGGCCTGGCCATGACACATCCTGATGTAGGTAATGAAGGGCTAGAAATGAAGTCCTGTGAACAGAAATGAAGAATTAATGGGAATATTACAGTACTCTGTAAATGCCTTAAAAGAGGTGACATAGAAGACATGTTCACTTTTATAGTAGAGAATAGGACATGGAATTACAGATATAGAAACACCAATTCCAATTACCATTTTTTGGATTATAAAACGCACCTTTTTCCTCCTAAAAGAGAGTGAAAATTTGGATGCGTCTTATACACAGGATGTAGCTCCAACCACCCATTGGCCCCAACCCTTTGGCCTCTCCCTCCCAGCGATTTACCTCTTTGCAGCAAACAAGGGCTTGTGGAGGCTTCAATAAGCTATAGCAATCCTTGCAGCCTGTAACAGCTGATTGGGAGAAATTGAAAGTGAAACTTGCTGTTTGCTCCATGTGGCAAATTGCTGGGAGGCAGGTTTTTTTTTTGTGTGTGTGTGCTAATCATGCTGTTTGCTGCAAGGAAGTCAGTCAACAACTATAAATGCTATAAATACAGAATGTTCAAATTATTAGACTTATTTTTTAAAGACTGCTTTATTATTATTCTAGACAACTTAACAAAATGAAGAAGCTTTTAAAAATAAATGCTTGATCTGAAGAGGTCCCGTGCTATTGTTTTAAAAAGTGCTATTCTTTTAAATAGCAGAGAATAACTATACTTCCAGAAAGCACATCAATTTTAACAGCATATGTACTGTATATCAAATGTTACTGGATTTACTGAACATTTATATTCCCATTGCTGATTTTCTTGGTTCTTATTTTATTGATCTTATTTTATTCAGATTTCTTCAAATCAATTCATCCTAAAAGTCTTTTCTTCTTCAGAGATTTACCTGTGGCGGATTTTATTTTAGTATGAAGTCTGGTTATTGTTGTTGTTTTATTTTCTGTTTTATTTTTCTGTCATTGATTAATTTAGTTTTGTTATATAATATTAATTTAGCATTGTTGATATTTGATGAATTTTTCTTTGAAAAAAATTCTGTTGGAGTAGTTTGCATTTGAAAATATGGACCATATTCAAATTATTTATAGCAGGTTTATTGTATTTTTAAAGCAAGAAGTTTAAATGAAATGCAAAAAATTCCAGTTTTTTAAATACATGTGGAATATTGAAAATAATAAAAATAATAGAGGGAATGTACCCTGAAAATACAACATGTCCTCATAATACAGCCATGCCACATTTTTCTGGTGGACAAAAATACAAGCCCCTCCCCCTGCATATAAGCCCCCTGGACAACCCCCATCTCCAGCCAGGCAGAGTGCCGCTGACCAACCTAGCAGTATCCCGAAGGTGCCAAGCTGCGGGAACCTGGGGGGAGGCAAAGGTGATCACATTGTTTGATGCCTTTGGGATACTGCTAGGTTGGTGAGCAGTGCTGTGCCCAGCTGAAGAGGGGGGTTGCTGGGCAGCTGCTCTCTTGGGAGCGGGCTACCAAAGAGCCAGGCACAGGCTCATGGGCGAATGGCTGTGTTGCACTGTCACAATAGCACAACACAACAGCCATGAAGCAACCACGCTCATGAGCAGCCACCTGGCAAACCCCCTTTGCAGCCAGGCACAGCGTCATTCACTGATCTAAGGATACTGCCAAGCCACGTGAGTGCCTGTTCACTGCCACCCGGCTCCCGTGGCCTTCCAAATGCCAGTGAATGGCGCTCTGCACAGCTGGAGAGGGGGGTTGCATGAGTGGTTGCTCCAACCCGAGTCTCTTGGCAGTGGTTGCTCTGGGCGCACACTCTATGGTTGTGGGCCAGCTGCCTGCAGAGCATACAACCATAGAGCTTGCAGCCAGAGTGGCCACTGCCGAAAGACTCGAGTTGGAAGCCACAGAAAAAGCCAGGCGTACTAAGAGGTACTAAAAGAGGAGAAGGTAGTTAAAACATGGTTCCAGTATGGCCAATTACAGGCCAGGTGGAAAATAGACCAAAAAACTGGTTTTGTCAAAGTTGAGGATAATTTGTTTAAACAAATAAGAGATCAAAGCTTAATGCATATAAAGAGGATATATAATGTACTAATACAGATGGATTCAGAAACGGAATTGGTTAAAGACTGTATGATAAAGTGGGCTCAGAATATTGAAGAACCAATAATGCTGGACACGTGGGAAAGAATATGGGTAAGAAATGTGAAATTTTCACAAGCACAAAACCTGAGAGAAAATTTTTATAAGATGTTTTATAGATGGCATTTAGATCCTAAAAAGCTGGCTTCTATGTATCCGAATGTACAGCCTAAATGTTGGAGATGTGGTTCTCTCGATGCTACATATTTTCATATATGGTGGACTTGTCGAAAGGTTAAGGCATTTTGGATAAAAATGTGGTGGATCATGCAAAATATCTTCAAAAGAAGGATAAAATTCACTCCTCAGTTATTTTTACTAGGTATGTGTACTGACTTTACAGCGGTAGAGACCAATTTGGTTCTGCACCTAATAACGGCAGCAAGACTGTTGGTGGCGCAATACTGGAAGAAGGAAGACTTGCCTACAACTCAAGAATGGACATTGAAAGTTACAAACCTAGCCGAGATGGCTAAAATATCAGCATATCTTAAAGACCACTCAAATGAGAGATATAAACGAGACTGGAAAAAATGGATTGACTATACACAAAACAAATATGGTACTAAGAAATTCCAGATAGCCTATGCTTAAGATTAGGAATAAGTTAAAGTGCTTAAAGTTTGGGTAACAGCAAGAAGCTGAGTTCAACGTAGAGATCTTATTGACTTTTTTTTTTCCTTTAATCTCCTTTGTTTTAATATATTTTAGACTGTGTTTGTTAAAAAGCTATACCGTGTACGGGCTCTGGGAAGTCGGGGGGGGAAAGAGGTGGGGTCTTAGGGGGGAGGGGGGGAGGGGGGAAATATAGTATGTGTTAGATTTTAAAGTAACACGATTGCACTTGTATACTGTTGCTCTTTAATTCTAGTGTAAAAATAGGACAAGCTGAATATATTGATAGATAGTAGAAATACACCGAAGGGAGGAGTAGAGGGAAAGAAGAAAGAGGGGTAGAGAGGGTGGGAGAGAGGATTGGAGGGAGGGTGAGAAGGAAGGGAGGGAGTGTATTGGGAGAGAGGAGTGATAGAGGGGGAGGGGAAGTAGGGTAGAGGGGAATATTGGAGGGAAGAACGAAAGTTGGAGGGGGGCGAAAGAAAGGGTGTATGGTGGGTCAAAGTGGTATATTGGGTTTGTATTTTGGGGGGTATTGTTGACAAGAGGGAGGGCTGTGTTTATTGTTCAATGTTATATGCCCCGGTTATGCACAGTATATATGTGACTGTACGAAATGAAATGAAAATAAAACATATTTACACTTTAAGAAAAAGCCAGGCTGGGATGGTGGTGGCAGCACAGGTGCCCTGGTTCCGTAATGAGAGCTGGGTCATGCATCCTGAGACTGGGAGGCAGGTGAGCGAGAACGGAACAGCCTCTTGCGCAACCCCCCTCTCCAACCATGCAGAGCACCATTCACTGGCATTTGGGAGGCGCCAAGCTGCGGGAGCTGGGCGGAAGCAAACAGGCACTCATGCGGGTTGGCAATACCCCTAGATCAGTGAATGGCGATGTGCCCGGCTGCAAAGGGGGTTTGCCGGGTGACTGCTCATGAGCGTGGTCGCTTCATGGCTGTTGTGTTGTGCTGCTGCGGCAGTGCAACACAGCCATTCGCCCATGAGGCTGTGCCCGGCTCTTTGGGAGCCCGTTCGCAAGAAAGCAGCCGCCTGGCAACCCCAAAACAATAAACCCTCCCCCCATAATAAAGCCTAAGACATATTTTTGTAGGTAAAAAGAAAATAAGACACTGTCATATTTTGGGGAAAACACGGTAGTGTTCAACCTGCAGAGCATAAAGAATTCAACTTCTTATTATTCAGGAACTTCAATTCATAAGAATACTTTCCAAAAATGTAATATCTGACTTTTTAATTAAATAAATTTGCTATTATATTCTAAATTAAGCTCTGGACATTTTATGATGTATGGCATATAGTGCATCCTTCACACATTCTGAAGAAACAGGTGAACATTTGTAAATGTTATTTTTTTTCAGATACTTAAATGTACCATGATAGTAGAAGTGACTTTTTAGTTTAGCAAACAAGTCCTATAGTTACCTGCTGTATTTAAAAAAATCTGTGTATTTGATTTTTCCAAAGGAAAAAATAAACCATAGGTCAAAATAAATGTGACAGTGCTCAATAGCACTAATACTGTATTGATACTGCTTCCAGCCATTTTCCTTCCTTCCTTCCTTCCTTCCTTCCTTCCTTCCTTCCTCTTCCTTTCTTTCTTTCCATTTTCCATTTCATAAAATAAGTTGTGTGTTCTGAGGCGCATATGACATTTCTGCTTTACAAAATAAACCTTAAAGGAGATTTTTTCTCCATTTAGCATCATCAACTTCCTTTTCTATAACATGGATGTTTTGTGACTGATTGCACCCATGACAGTAGCAATTTTGTGTCAACAACACTACACCATTTGGAGCGATTATGAATCGATTGCCCAAATACTTTTCCAAGTGGCAAACATGCTAGTCAAGCATCTAAAAGCATCTCAATATACATTGACTGGAAAATAAGCTTATTGAGCATTTCAGCATATCATTTCTTTTAAATTATATTTTGTTGATATGTCTAACAAATGTAGTAATATAATGTACAATGCATTTCTTAATAAAGCTTGTGTGAAAGCAAAATACCCTAAAGGCTGATTGTAGGAACTAGTATACAGAATAAAGGAAACATTTCCTTTTAAAATGACTCTTGTCTTTTTTTTTTTTAAAGTAACATATTGTTAAAATTTCCATCATCTCAAAACGGTACAGGAAGGCATGCCTTTAAGTGACAAAGAATCTTATTTTCTCAAAACCCTCTTTATATAGATCACCTATAATTTTCATCATCTGGCCTTCCTTCCTTCTTATTTTATAGAAAAATCTGTATTATTTCTTTTATAGGTAAATAATTTGCTTTTCTTATAAAAAAAGTCTTATAACACTCATAATGTAGAAAGAAAGCCATATTAGTCTGAGGTGGCAAACAATCAGAAGTCTAGTAACACCTTTTCCAATTAACAAGTTTTATTAAAAGATATAACTTTTCACATTTTGCAGTTAGTTTCACACTAACCTTACAGTGCATTTATTTATTCACTCATACCTTTGTATATCACCTTTTTGCTACAAACTCAAGATATATTCAATATATATACACACACAAGAAATGGACACATGGTCACTCTGTTCCATGTACTGGGCTAAATAGTACAGCTCATCAGGAGAAGCAAAACTGCCTCCTTACAAGTAACCTCAGTGATCTCTATTGAGCCTGCCTCCTTTCCACCCTGCATGTCCATGGATCAAGAAAAGGAGGCAATTCCTCCTCTTCTTCACTGGTCAACTGCAGTTGTGAACCTTCTCCTCCTAATCTTCCAATGGTTGTCAGAGCTCTCCAGCTGCTGATGCTTCTCTCGTGTTCCCACTTCAGCCAGTTATTTGTCCAATCAGCCCTCCAGCAACTTCTCTACTAAACCTACCCTCCCCCCAACTCCTGACTTGGAATTTTTGACAGATTTTAAGTGTTCTTTCTCCTTCCTCTAAAGTCCCTGGAGATGGTTCTTCCAAGTTGGCATCTGGGGAAGACATCACACCTACAATGTGTTCTCATAGTTGTGATCAAGGCAGCATTTCCATGGTCACATGATCAAAATTTGGATACTTGTCAATGGCAGGTATTTATGATAGTTGCAATAGTATCAAAATGATGTGGATTTCTTAAAGATCAACTTTCTGCCTTTTGATGGCAAAAGCTGTTTTAGCTGCAGTTCCAATAACTTCTGAATATGCTGAAATTCAGAGTTAAGCCTACTTTGACTGTTGTGTTTTTACAGAAATAAACATGCAGTTTTCCTGGCAACAGAATGGAAGTGGTTTCACATTGCCTGCCTTCTGTTGTTGTTTTTAACTTCTCAATATAGCTGACAGGCCCTTTATTACAATTTCAATTCAAGCATTAACTAGACCTTGCCTAGTAACCTAGTAGCCTTGTAAACACAGTCCAGATATTATGATGAGGCAATATCTGGGAGAGTTGGGATGCTAATTAGCAACTACTACATTTTATAGCACTTCACTTAAAACCAAACTAAGGGATTGATGTTGCACAGCTGGCTACTTGAGCATGAGATGAAGTGGCAAAGAATTTTTCTTATTGCTTTTATTGCCATACTCTAGGTACAGTTATTAACTTTGCATCTTATTTTCAATTGAATGCTACCTTAAATTGGTCCAACAAATTTTATTTTTCAAAATTTTACAGAAAATCATGGATATGCTCAACATGGTACAACATAAGAATGGGTATTTAGGAGAAATCATTACTATTGTGACTGTGATTAATCTCACAAATGACATTCTGTAGAGATTCTCAGTCATCCAGGTCAAGGTGCTTTTTCTGGAGACAACTGGACTTGTTGTTGTTGTTTGTTTTAGGACATTTTGCTTCTCATCCAAGCAGCTTGTTTAGGATAATGGGGATGGAAGGATTTATATTCCTTGAAGACAGCTGGTCATTTGCATCCTTTTAGAGAGTTGCTGAAGCACTTGAAGGTTTATCTGTGTCCTCAGGGTCACCTGAGTAATGCTCCTGGTTCCTGTAGTCTGCAATCTCCCTCCATGGAAATTCATTCCCACTCGTACATCACTCATCCCAAACTGTGCAGCCAAAAGCCTATAGAGATTCTCAACCATTCAGGCCATGGCCATTCCAAGGTGCCTCATCTGGAAACAACTGGACTTGTTGTTCTCACAGAAATCCAAAATAATATCAATAGGAAGATACTAAAACAGTTTCATTTCCCCACCAAATTATAAATCAGAAATACAGCTTGAAAAAGCAGAAGTCTTTCAATGTCACCTTCATCTAGCATTTAGATAATTCCTTTCTGACCTTGTTATAAGCCACTTCCTCTTTTCCCCCTCATATCTTCTTATAGGTCTTCATGATCTATTAAAATATCAAACATCCTTATATGCTTTTCATTTTATAGCAACAAAGCATTCTAGCTGATATCACAAGAAATGCAAAATAATAATTTAAGTGTAAAACAAAGCTAGCACAAGAGATATAACAGATTTGATGCCTAACTGTTTGGACAGATTTAGATGCCAAATGGTTTTAAAAAATGTAACTATTGCAATAATTGTATTGCTTTTCTTTTCCCTGATGCTGCTGGATATGCTTTCTCTTCATTTCATTTATTGTCAATTCACTGTGCTTATGACACATTTCTTTTTGATTGTGAAATTACAATACCAGAAATGCAACAGAATCATGTAAGAGCTATAATTTATTGTTAGTTGAATGGAGCTTCCCTTCAGCTCTCTTTTGTGATAATTTGTTGAATTGTTCGCTATAATTATCATTATCTGGTTTTTAAGTATGCTCAAGATACTTTTTAAAATTCGCTACACACCATTGGAAATAAATGCAAAAAAAATAACCAGTAGTTTGTATACTTTTAGCAAATATTTAGAGAGTGTTATTAAGGTACTTGTGCTTTGCTTAGTAATAGATATGCAGTGCTATTTGGTTGTTTATAATATGTACTTCATACATTTCCCTTTAAAAAGCACCAAATCCTTTCTCAAAATAATTCAACATTATCTAGAATAGTATTTAAGTGCCTTTCCTGTTTCCACATTATCAAAATTCACACTTGAAAACATTTTTAAAGAAAATATATTTTATATGCACACATTTTATTACTTTGTAAATGAGAACTATGTTGCAATAATTAGAGCAGTAATGGAAGAATAATATATTTTGAATCTGGTAAATAAGAATTAATGGACTTCAGATTGTACTTCTGGTGGTGTTGGAAATGAGGACTGTGAGCTCCACGACCCTGCTCTGAGGTTTCCCTATCGAAAGGCTCTGAAAGGAGCTATAGCCACCCTGTAGGGTGGTAAAGCAAAGGGGGGGAAACTTGCAGGTTGAGGAGAACTGTATCTCTCCTCTGTGACTTGGAAAATCCCCGTCTGAAGACAAGAAGCAGCGGCAGTCAACATGGCTGTTGTGAAGCTGGAGGCAACCAGACACTGGACTCCTAACCTGTAAAATGGGACTTTTAAATGCAGTTTATATTATCTCTAAGAAAAGATCCCTGAGATAGAAAAATCTATCACCACCCTACCTCTTTTTTTAGACATAGAAAGTTCTAAATACTAATTCCTGCTTGTTCGTACAGCCAATTTTTAAACCTAAGATTCAAGCTTTATTTTTCACTTTGAGCCTTTGTTTCCTGCTGACATAGGGCCAACATTTACTCAATTATAAGAGAAGAGTGTCCTGATTCATATAAGCACTACTGAACATGGAAAAAATCATATACTTTCCCAAACTATTTTTAATTAATTCAATTGGTGTGATTGTAGGAAGGGTTTTGCTTTGTTTTGTTATGTTTTTTAAAAGAAAAATATGCTTGGGACTTTTAGAAAAAAAATTTTTTTTAATTGAACAACCTGACATTGCAGGAAGCACATTGTCGTCCAGTCAAAATGTCTGTGTTCTTGGAGTTCAGGGTTATTTTAATTAATAGTTATTTAAAGGAGTCCAATTAAATCCATATTCTCTTCTATTCTGGTTATCAATACATAATGACAGAGTTTGGATGCTTATTTTTAATATCAGAGTGGGCAACCTCAAATACATGGGCTACCTAGAAATCCCTAGAATGCAATAAAACCTACCCCAAGTGGGCAAGACTAAACTTTTAGAATTTTGTTTGTTTGTTTTGAGTTTCAAGTCCTGAAATATATACCTGAAATCTTGCAGAGACTTAAACAGCTGGTCTAAAACCATCAAAATCTCTGGGGAATTTATTAAAGTTTTGACAGAGATACTGTTAACAGGAGCTGTACTATAGTTGGCACATAAATAATTAAACTTTGGATTGTGTAGCAGGTAGGTAATAAAGTAATTTACAACATTCGTGTGAAGATTAAGACAGGAAGGAAGGGAGAAATTGAATTCTTTATGCATTCGTTGAATTTCCATTGCTTAGTTAAACAAATGCTATAAATAGGGGAACTTGAGATGACAAAAGTACAAAAGAATCGCTTAAAGTTTGGTCAAAGTAAGAAGAAATTAAGGGACTTCTGTATGTGTGTTTAGTCTTGTGAAAAACTTATTTAGCCTCATGAAAGTCTTTAAGGATCTGAACAGATGTCACAAAGAATGTAATTACCGTATCTTTTGTATAAATCCAGAGCTGTCCATGGCATAAGGGTTTAAGATGCAGAAAGCAGATTATGATTGAAGGTTAAGCAAAATGTCCTATGGTAAGAAGTTTTCAATCATGGAATCAATTATTTAAGGAGGTAGTAGGCTTACCATCATTTCCTAGCACCAACGCTAGAAAAATAATAATCTTCAGATATGCTCTAATTTTGTTTGTTGCACTCAGATTTCCAAAAGTCTAAAGAACTAAATCTGGTTCTGTCTTTTGTCTGCTGGCTGCTAGTCTGGGCTGAGAGTGGAAAATCATGCTAAGAGAACTGCAACTCACAATCTTCCAATTTCTAGTCTGGCACCTTCACCACAACACCAAACTGGCTCTCCCTATTTAATCTTTTTACTTCTCCCAATTGATAATAATCTCAGATTTTACATAATCTCATAAAACACTAAAGAAATCTGTTCAAAGGAAAATGAATTGGAATAAATGCTGTGTTTTAGTTCTTCAAATCGCTATGAAAATTGGGATAAGTATAACCTAGTGATTACACTTATATCATCCAATTGTTATTATTTTCCACAACATCATTTATTCAAGTGTGCTAGCTTTAAAACCCTTCATTAATTACCTTTTTTCTTGAATATACAACATGTCTCTGTACTGAGTTAGAATATCATACATAAAAGAAAAGAAGGACTAGGGGTGACATTATAGCAGTGTTCTGATATCTCAGGGGCTGCCACAAAGAAGAAGTCAAATTATTCCCCAAAGCCCCTGAGGGTAGGACAAGCAGCAATGGATGGAAAGTAATCGAGGAAAGAAACAATTCAGATAAATTTCCTGACAGTTAGAACAATTAATCAATAGAATAATTTGCCTTCAGAAGTTATGAATGCTCCAACACAGGACGTTTTAAAGAAGATGTTGGATACTCATTTGTCTGTAGGGTTTCCTGCCTAAGCAGGGGGTTGGACTAGAAGACCTTCAAGGTCCATTCCAATTCTGTTATTCTATTCTAAAATTTGCTGTGGATTTAAAACTAAAATGGACACTCTTTTCATTTTTTAAAAGACCACAAATTCAAGTGAATAAGTGATTATGTTCTTGTAAATATTCCCAAATGAGTCCATAACTTTTAGTTATAATATTTCTAAGCACAGTGTCTTCTTTTGTTGTTGTATTTTTAAAGAAAGTAATTTGATTAATCCCCTCCTTTTTTTTTACAGGATGGAGGACCCAATTCATTTTGTTCATTTACTGAGATGTATTCACAGGAGAAAACATCTGTTTTGTAAATTTAGCTAAATCTGGACATTTTTAAAATATATATATAAAACACTTCACCACACATTATAATCTACATGTGAAACAAGAGGTGAATCAAAACAGAAAGCTCTTATTGTTTTAATGACTTTCTTTCCTTTCTTTTGAACTTCTTGCTTCAGAAAAAAAATTCTCAAGTCCTCCTTTCATACATATCAAGTATTGAAATTGTTTCTTATAGTTATAAAATATAGAGAGCTTAAATGAAGAGTAAAGTTACTGTAAGGTGTTCTCGTTTATCATCATCTACATCACTGCTGTGGTCTACATTCTGTATATAATTAAAATTCATGTTCTTCAAGCTGTAAACATTCCTATGTAAAAAAGCAAGAGACATGGTAAAGCTGTTTTGCATAAAGACCTAAGAAAAACACTGGAAGGAGTCCAAATGATAAATTGGTGTCACTGATTTAAAAAAGATGAGGAAATGTTTTGATGTTCATTGGCATTTTTGCCTGTTTCTTTTCCATCTTAAAAAACACCCACATCCCACAATAGATTTGATGGAATTGAATTGTTAATTCTCTTCTCTTTCTCTCTTTTAACTTGGATTAGACATCACCATCTCATGTTCTCAAATAGACCAGTTATTTAGAAGTAAATTGCTTTGAAATTTCTATTCTATGAATGGTTACACCAAGAAAGCAAGAAGGATTTTTATTTTTATCAAAATGTAAGAACATAGCGGAGGCATAGTAGTAGCCAGAGTTGTTCGTTAATTACTCTATTTAAGAGTTAGTATGAAAATTTTTGTGTTTAATGCACATCATTACTTCCAATTGCATTTCGCATATTCTATTTTTTATATTATTTTCCTTCAAATGAACATTTTCCCCACAACTTTATATTCTTTAAAATGCATGTGGACATAAATACACATATCTACACACATTTTGAAGAATGGTTTTTCTAAAGTTCCAAAATACCAAATATAAAGTTGCACGAAAAAGTAAGGTGGTCTAATTTTCCCTATTGTTTTATTTGATAATGTATGATGCAGACATAAAATACTTCTCATTTTAATAAATAGTTAAACAATTACTCTGAATGGTCCTACAATTATCAACCTGGAATATACCAAACCTACAACTTCCAGGTCGATAACTGATTAGTTTGGCTAAACATGTCAAATAATTCTTGTATTGACCAAACAGCTTTCTGGCAAAAAGACAAAGAATGGTAATTTCCTATCTTTGGGCAAGAACAAGATAGTGCCCATGGTATCATTCCATGTCTAGAAATTTATCACATAATCAGCATAACAAATTAGTCTGACAACATGCTCTGCTGCCCTTGCAGACAGTACACTAACCTATATGGTTCCTCTCATTTTTCCAATGCACTTCTGGAATCCCAAAATATCTGCTAGTAGGGACAAGCTTCTCATACTACTAAAAGGTAAAGTTGGATCTGCAGGGGAAAATGTGACCGACACAAGTTCCCTATTCTTTTCTCTGCCTTTGATATGAGCAACTTCCCCATGCTGTGGACAGGAGGACCTCTGAAAAATATTCAGTTTGCTCCACTGTTATTTCCATTTACTTAGAGGCAGTGGTCCAATTCAACCAGTGTAACAATCGGTTCGCTGAGCGGGTGCGCACAGTGCATTTGAAAACAGCTCAAAAACTTATCTTCTACTGCAGCCCCAGTGAGTAAAACATCCAGTTGGGCTTCAAACAAAGGAAATATAGGTCAGTACAGCGCATGGGCAGACAGGCAGGCCCACCTGATCATCGGAGCGAACTGATTCACTCTCAGCTGATTGTCGGAGCTACCGGTTTGCTTAAACTGGTCTGAACCGGCTGAATACCAACTCTGCTCAAAGGCTTCTGCTCCTGGATAAGCAAAGATACACAGAATGCCTTACCTCTCTAAGTTCAAACTTGACCCTCTTTAGAAGGGCAATAGAAGAGGGAGGTGACTGTCTCCTTATCCCTTACCATTGCCTCCTTCCTAGGGCTGAAAGAGAGTGGCTGATCCAAGGTCATCCAGCTGGTTTTGTGTGTAAGATGGCATTAGAACTGTCTCCTGGTTGCCTGATGTCTTAACCACTATCCCAAACTAGCTTTCTTTTTCTGCAAGACACAAACCAAAACAACTAATTTTATGACAATGTTATAAAAACAGTGACATTGTGACAGTCCCACTGTCAGAACAATTGCCTGCATTTGATTAAACAGCTTGTTATGAATTGGATCAGTTTGAAACTATTGGTAGAACAATTTAAGGGTTCAAGTGAAAATCAGCAGACAAGAGAAATATTTGGCAGGAGGGATGTCTTGTAAAACTCACCCATCAATTTAGTCACAGTTTCCAAATTGCTGCTTAAAATAACAGGATTGAGTTTGTGGTATTGTTGCATTTTTACTGTAAGTGGAAAGAAAAACCACAGCCATTTCTATTTTTAACACTCTTTCCTCCAGGACATATTGCACCCTGCTTTCTTTGAGTAGGAAAAAGAAGAATAGACTTGCCAGGATGAGAAGTATATAAAAAAATCAGCTGCACTTGAACAATTTTCACAGCTGGGAGCCATCTGCAGTGTGTCCTACATTGCCACAAGTTGCCTCTTCATTGCAGATGGATATAAAGTTTTAATGCAAATATTTCTAGTGGTGCAAACTTAGAGCAGCCATCTACCAGTTTTCCTTGTACTTCTAGTTACAATAATGCTGATTGCAATGACTATTTTCTTTTATCTAAGGGAGTGTCTGAAAATCTGAACAATGTATGTGTCAGAGACCCAAGTCCTAAAATTATTTAGATATAGAACCTCTTTGATAAAAATGTCTTTAGATGCCACATTGTAGGCATCAAATTCTTATTGATGACTATAGGTTTCCATACTTTATGTGGATGGCAATGAGGTTATAGTAATTTGTGTGGATTTTGAGTTCTGTAAAAACAAGTGTACATAGTTGTGTGTCATGTACATGGAGAAATGAAAATCCTCTTGTAGTCTTAATCAGAGTAATTTGCTTATATTAGCTATACCTGACTAAGCCACTTTATTTTGATTGAATACATGCTCTTTTTTAACATTAAATTGTTGTTTTTTATCACCCAGGTGAGCAATAAAGACACAGTGGCATACATTAGATTGTTACAGAGTAGCAATTTTCTTGCTGCAATGGTCTCATAAATTCAACATAGTTTAATTTGATGATGTTCTGGATGATGGACAACTGTATTAACCTAATGCCAACCATGCAAAGTAAAATAAAAAAAAGAAAATAAAGCAGAAAACAACAAAGGGGGGGGAGGGAATCCCTGAAACTGGCTTGTTGTACCTTATTTTTTTTTATTATTTTCCATGATCCTTAGCTTTATGTTATTTTATGATTATTTAATATTGTGGAGGCCCAGATCAAATCTTGGGAAAGTGTTTATATGTTGAGGAAGGATAGCAGAAAATGTACAAATCAAGCATACAAGCAACAAAACAAAATGGGATGGAAAGAGGAAGCCATGAACTATACTGAAGGAATAGGAAAGTATTTTTCAATCCACAATTGTTGCAGGTAATTCAGATACAAGAAAGTAACTTGTGTGTTGTTTTGCTTACAAATCTCACAAGAACAGGATCATATTCTTGTACCTAGTTTCTGCAGTTCAATAAATATTTCACAATTATTCATATTTCTGAGAAAAGCTTCTGTTAAGCATGGATTACAGGATTATATAAGGTAGCTTCTTAAAACAGGTCAGAAGACTGAAAATCAAAGTAGAATTTAATTGGCACTTCATAATAAACTTTCACAGTGAGGGCATGAGTTCTGTTTTTTTCCAAAGTAAAAGGAAGAAAATGTTTACTCAGGTCATTTAAGCCTACCAAAAATGGAAATATTTATTTATTAATTATTATTATATGTCATCTAATTCAGTCAGGTTTTGACCTAAAGCCACCAGGATCACATTCTATCTGCTTCTCAGCAGTCGCCATTTTAATCCCATGTATTTAATTGGTAGAATTTCATGGCTCCTAGAGAACCATTATCGTTTGCACTGTCAAGACTGCTTGACATACATGTGAAGAGTATCTTTGCTAAAAGCTGACTGCTTTTATTGTAGTTCTTAATGCACGCTAGCAGTTGATTGCAACACTCCCCCCACACAACACCCCAGTCTCATTTTGTATATAAATGGCATTTTTTTTGCCTGAAAATCTTTGAATATAATCAGTGTCAAAAATATTCCTCCAAAAGGAGTTATCTATTTCTGTTGGGATTGTACCACTGAATTATTTAAAACTCAAATTTCTATGAAGCTACAGATATCTGCACTTTTTGTGATCAATGATTTTGTTCATGCATTTTTATAACCAGAAATAAATGTGCATTGAACATAATGGGCCTTACTTCTAAGTCCATAAGCCCAGGTTTACATTGTTACTTTGTGATCAGGCTAAAATATGTATTTAAAGTATATTGTATAATTCATTCAACCTTCACCAGGTTTTTTTTAAAGTAAAATAAAAAATTCCAATATAGTAATTAGAACAGTCCTTTGAACAACTTTAACTTTATCCTTTGAATTTTGGTGCCATTGCTAGAATAATTAATATACCCTTTAAATGCTATGTTCTTTACTACAGTAAGTCTTTCTCTTTTTTATGTTTAGACCACATATTATTATTGGAAAATAAATTAAAATACTACCAAATCCAATTAGGCAGATTCAAATTACCATAATTTCTGTATAGGAAGTTTCCATTTCCCCCAATTACTGATCTGTGAGTTAGTCTTACACCTTATAGGTTGTCTATGGAGACTTAGTTACTAAAAAGCTTGAATGATACTGCAAATTGGGTGGAGTAGCAGCTGTTACTTGGGATTGCTACTAAATTTAACTCTTACTGTAGTGTCTAACTTCACTTTCTTTCCAAGTTATCTCTTCTCTTTGTTTCATCGCCAAGTAACTCCCATCCCCTTCTACTAATAGAGAAGGGTGTTGTCCCTTTATCAAAGCTTCCACCACTTGAAATATCTCTTCTTTTGGTTTGTGCTCTGAAGAAAGAGAAAATCCTTTTTGTCTGATCTGGGCAGAGATTGGGAAGGCAGTGTATGGACACCAGACTAATGGAGGGAAATGTGAAAAAGAGAATTGAATGGATGATAGGAAAATCCAAGGGGAGGTTGGAGGAAAACTAATGGGCAAGGTAGCATTGGAGAAGAAAACACAATTAGCAAGTAGCAAGAAAGTTTTTTAAAAAAGAGGCAAGCTTAAAGGAAGGAAGAGAGAGAGGGAGGGAGGGAGGGAGAAGGAGGAGGGAGGAATACAAGAGAGGTACAAGAGAGGAACAATGATGCCATGGGCATCTGGAAGTCAATGCACAAGTAACATGAATTATATTACATATGTCAAGTATATAGTTTGCATGATGATGTGATGGTTCAGATAACATAATGATCCACCTTTCCTCCCCATCATAGATGACCAGGTATGTCATGCCTTATTATAAGGCAACATGCTATTGTTTAGAGTCACGGGGAAATGATTTGGACTTTCCACTTGACATTTTTCTGGGACATTGTTCTTTTGATTCCTTAATTGGGTATTGGAGCAGTATGATCATTGCTAGTCTATGGATAACTCTGATCTATTATAATAGCAAACTCAGCATCACAACTGCTTAGTTTTTTCCTAATTGTCAAATTAGGAAAACACACACACACACACACACACACAGAGAGAGAGAGAGAGAGAGAGAGAGAGAGAGAGAGAGAAGGAGGGTGGGTGGGAGGGAGGGAAGGAGGGAGGGGAGAGGGAGAGGAGAGACATAGACATAGACATAGACATAGACATAGACAGAGACAGAGACAGAGACAGAGACAGAGACAGAGACAGATAGACAGACAGAAACAAAGAGTCACAGCTTGGGATCAATGTTCCCTCTTTTTTTTTCAGTGTGAGCAGAAAAGTATAGTGTTTGAGCGGCATATTTTCATGCATGAGCACCTGAATTTTTTTCACAGATGTCACCTAAGACAACAACAAAATCAGTATTATTTGAAACTCAAAGTTATGTTTATTCAAGGTACCCACTTAATTAAAAGTGTTATATAATATCAGTATCACTTAACAACGCTCCTGCTTAGCAACCAAAATGTTGGCTCAGAAAGTCTGGCATTTGAAGCACGCAAGTCTTAAAGCTGTTGTTACAAGACCCTTGCACCCCTAACCCTTTAGGGAAAAAAACCCAGGGTCTTCAAACGTGACAGCTTTAAGACTTGTGGACCTCAACTCCCAGAATTCCTCCCTGAGGGGAATTATATATTTGGACTGTTTCATAGTTACATTAGAGAACTACATTGTTAGAACTTAGCCCAAAAGATACCTTTTATCTGAAAATCCAAATAGAGTAAACCTGCTATTATCCCAGAGCACTAATGTCATTTGTCCCAATCTGTTTTATGAGTCTGTATTAAAATAGATAGAAATATTTTCACTAAATTTTATAGATCTATATTTCAGGAACCTATCAGAAGTTAGGGCAAGATAAGAGTGGAAGAATGAATTTTGTTGCAGGTCATGGGGATTTTTTCAACATCTTAAAATTGGAGTGCATGTGCATTGAACTAGCAATACCCATTTAATAACAAAAGGAAATGGCTGAATTAAATTTGGTAAAGTTGCAAGTGAGCTGTAAAAAGCTTGTGGTTTTTAAAATCATAGAATCAGAAGGGATACTTGAGGTCTTCTAGTCCAGCCCCTTGTCCAAGGCAGGAGTCTTTATACCATCTGAGACAAATGGCTGTCCAGTCTTTTGAAAACCTGTAGCAAATGAATTAAGATTCCATTGATTTTAATTGTTCTTACTGTCAGATTTCTCCTTATTTCCAGCTTGAGTCTCCTTCTGACAAGTTTCCATTGCTTCTTGTCCTGTCCTCAGGTGCTATTGCTGCCTCCTCCTCCTCCTCCTCCAACAGCACCAACACATTTGCTGCCCAGCACTGCCACCACGGGCCACAGCCAGCCCCGCCGCTCTTCCCACCCCCTTCTCAGCCCCACAGTCCAGCGGTTGCAGCAGAAGCAGCCCCGGGTCTCTGCTGCTGCTCCCCGCATTTTATGGACGGGGTCTCGCAGGAAGGAATCCCCTCTCCAAGGGATCCCCATCCAGAAAATGCGGGGAGCGGCAGCGGAGACCCGGGGCTGTTTCTTCTGCGACCGCTGGACTGTGGGGCTGGGAAGGGGGCAGGAAGAGCGACGGGGCTGGCGGTGGCCGGTGGTGGCAGGCTGGTTCGCCTCCTCCTCCTCCAACAGACAACAGCACTGCCAGATCCAGTTGTAGCCGCCTGCAAAACATTTCCTTTACAGAAATCTCTGCGCGGCAGATAGAAACTGCTGCGCGGGGTTTTCTTGAACGGCGCGCGGCCGCGCAGCCGCGCACCTTAGAGGGAACAGTGCTTGGGATACAGAAATGGAAAAGAGAAAAGAAACAGGGAAACACGACCAGATAAGACAGAAAGGCAGCATTTAGGAGCAGCAAAAACGGGATAGGAAGTTCAGCAGCAAATGTGGGTGAAAGAAGAGAAGATTGGACATATGGGGTGAGGGACAATGTGAGATAACGCAACTTCTCCTCAGGCCACACCTTTTTATACTCCTCACTTATTGTCCAATTTTTCTTTTCTCTTGGAAACACAGACATCTTCTTTGGAGTGCAAAGTATATTATCCTTTTTGCACTTGTTTCTAAAAGGAAACTGCAACTGCTGATTTCTGCAGATCAAAGTGCTGTTCAGCCCAAGCCAGGGAAAGCTGTGCTGGCTAATATCCCAAGGCTTCTGTGACAAACTATATTTTGCTGCCTATTGTGAATCTCAACAATTTCTATCAGAAAAAGGTATGAAATGTTTTTAAAAAAACACTGCAGAGAGAAGCTTTGTGTCAGTTTAATGAATAAGAACATAAGGGACAACATGGAGTGATGGAAGAGATAGGGAATCCAAACTGAAGGTTGTTTGAGTTTGGTTCAGTTAAGCACTTTGTGTTAAAGAAATGATGCAGTGTGACTCCATAAGTCACTGTGTGTTCCCTCCAAGCCTCAGTCAGATATTTCAATAAATGGGAGAGTCTTTTGAATAGGCATTGCATGTGTGCGGAAAATGACTACATGCAACTACCATAGGAGTTCTCAGAAATAAGCTTGTTAAGCGGCATGGTCTCTCCACTGTATGTGTATGTATATCTTTGTGTGTGTATATATAGTATATGCATAAATATTTTCTAGGTTCTATCATATCTCAGGACTTGGACACCTAACATCAACAACATCATAAAAACACACAACAAAGAATGTTCTTTCTGCATAAACTCAGAAAGCTCAAACTGCCCAAAGAGCTGCTGATTCGTTTCTAAAGAGGAATTATTGAGTCTGTCATCTGACCCCTACAACTGTCTGGTTTGGTTCTGCAACCAAACAAGACAGACACAGACTTCAATGGATAATTAGAACTCAGTGACATACGGTGAGGTTTATGGCTGGTGAGGCAGCATTTTTTTTAGACTTGTGGACTTCAACTCCCAGAATTCCACAGCCATGCTCAGTTCCACAGTTCCACAGCCATGCTCAGTTCCGATTTAAAGCGACAGCATTTGTTTTTCTCCTTTGCTAAATAAGTTTCCTTCTTTCTTTTTCTTCTCCATTCCCCTCTTTCCTCCCTCTCTCCCTCCATCCCCTCTCTCTCAAACACTCAAGTTGGATTGTAGTGTTTAATTCCATGTAGCTGATTTACAGTGCAAAGGAGGAGTTATTTTTTCCTCTGTCCAATCAGCTTTTCTCTTGCATTTTCTTTGATAAAAGGGAAATATGGTTCCCTCTTTGAGAGAATCCGTTTTAGTCAGAATGTTCAAATGTAATAAAATGATCTTCCTGTCTCGATCTGTTTCATTGGAAAAGATGCCCGCTTGAGGAAAGAGCCTTTCATGTCTCTGAAAGCCAGCCCGGGGTATGATCCCTCCAGGATGGGCGCAAGACCGATCCACGTTCACCAGCAAAGGGCAAAACTCTCTTCCATGGCTTCATTTTCCACCTGAAGCTTCCCTGTTTCTTCTCCATTCTTTTTCTTTCCTCAAAAACAGGGATGCACTTTGGGAATGCGGGAGCCCAGAGGAGCCCACCAGCGCCCGCACTGCCCGCTCTGGAAGCCGAACTGCCGGCCAGGACTCCCCAGCTCAGCTGCTTCCTGAGACAGGGTGACAGGAGCTGTGAGGAGCACCGTGCTCGGCAGAAGGGCTCCTGGGACACTGAGCATCCACCTGCCACCACCCACCTTTTACTCCATGGAGAAGAGCCAAACGGCATAGGCCCAGCTCCCCCGACCACGCTCTCGGCACCCAAGCCCTCCAGTCAGGGTCAACCAAGGCCGTTCTGGGTTGGGGGAGGCCAGCCACACCGTGAAGGGTCCGGCCCGGCCTCCCTGCTGCCCTCCACCCTGGGATTCAGCCATGGCACTGCCCGCCAGAGCTGCACAGTATCTGGGGCACACTTGTCAGCCGAGGGCAGCACAGGTGGGGCACAGATGGAGCAGAGGAAGCCTCTCCCCCCCTTCCCCTGCCCGAAAGAACAAAGGGAACCTCTGTCACCGCCCGGGCAACCTGGCCGGCCTCTCTCGTGGCAGCTCTCCAGCGCCGAGCCTGGGAGTCCCTGGAGGAGCTGGCGGGGGTTGCAAGTACTGCAGGCTGGACTGAAGCCGGAGGCGACGCCCCTCCGGCCAGGTAAGGCGGGCTGCCCTCCCTGCCTCTCCTACCCCCTTCCCTCTCTTCACTCAAACAAACTCTCTCTCTCTCAAACAAACAAACACACACACACACAGTTGCACCAGGAGGATGAAGTTTGAATTCCTCCCCCTCCCTCCAACCCACATGTACCTTTTCCAGCTGTTTCAGAGAGGATTTCAACTCTGCTCTTGCCTGCCATCAAGAAAAAAAATGCAAAAGGAAAAAGGCAAGAGCTGAGGTCAGGCTGAGCTAGTTGCTGCCAGAGTCACCGTGGATGACTCTGCTTAACAGTTTTAAAAAGCCTCTAAAAAGTGCCCTCTACAGGAGGAGGCAGGAGAATGACGTGCCTCACCTATGTCATGAATTTTTCCGCTTTTAACTCTTGCTTAACTCTGCTCGAGTGATCAAAACGCCTAAAGTCAGACTATATGAGGCATCCTGCCTCATCCTGTAGAGGGCGCTTTTTAGAGGCTTTTTTAAGCAGTTAAGCACTAAGCAGAGTCATCCACGGTGACTCTGGCAGCAACTAGCTCAATCTTCAGCTCTTTTTCCTTTTACATTTTCTTTTCTTTTCATGATGACAGTGGTGAGGCTCTGCCTCCCCTGACTGCACGTCTCTGTTAGAACTGCAGAAAAACAATTGCTACCAACCTGCCTTCCATTAAGGACCTGTATATTGCACGAGTCAAAAAGAGGGCCGTGAAAAAAAATATTTATAGACCCCTTGCATCCTGGACATAAATTGTTTCAACTCCTATAGGGCTCTGCACACCAGAACAACTAGACACAAGGACAGTTTTTCCCAAATGCCATCATTCTGCTAAACACTGTCCCCACAACATTGTCAAATCATGTACTAAGACTGTATTTCTATTATTATTCTTATCCTTCCTAGTACCTCCCTCTTCCCACTTATGGCTATAACCATGTTGCTTGTATATTTACAATTCATATTGTTTTATTGTTTGCAAGTATGATTTGATTGCTTATTAGTAACCTATGACTAAGTGTGTGTGTGTGTGTGTGTGTATGTATGTATGTATGTATGTATGTATGCATGTATGTATGTATGTATGTATGTGTGTATGTAATGTATATACATTACATTTGTATAATGTACACTGAGAACATATGCACCAAAGATAAATTCCTTGTGTGTCCAATCATACTTGGCAAATAAAGAATTCAATTCAATTCAATTCAATGCAATGCAATGCAATGCAATTCAATGCAATGCAATGCAATGCAATGCAATGCAATGCAATGCAATGCAATGCAATGCAATGCACTGCTATTCTAGTATATTCTATTCTATTTACATATACATACATATTTTAAAAAGGAGCTTTGAAGAGATGCTTCCCACGAAGCACTGTTGAAACAGTGTGCTTTGAAACTGTGTGTGTCCTAATGCCCAATTGTGGGAAGTGAAGAAGGGATAAGCTTGAGGAAACCTAAGGCATATTAAAAAAAAACCTTACAGCAAGGTGCACAGAGCATAAAACAGCCACATATCAAATAAAAGAGAAAAAAGACTGAAAAGCTACCTGGGGAATTAAGCGTTTGGTTATTTTAACCTTTCATCTAGAGCCTTTACTCTAATTCAGTATCATGTTATAGTTTCATAATGCTGTACCATTCAGTTAGCATGTTTACAAATATAATAAATGGAAACCAACTCTAAAGGCATTTTTCATGGCATGGTCTCCAAGCTACACCCCCCCCCCCTGAAAATTCCAGACAGGAGATGTAATCATTTATATCCCACACCAGTAGGGGCAAGTGACTGGAGCTATTTCTTTCATCCTTGAAAAATAAGGATGTGACTGGATTATGACTGATATTCGAAACAGAATACGGACACTATTTTTGCTTAACAAAGCAAACAATGGGCAAATCCCTGTTGAATTCTCACCAAAAACATTTTCTTCCCTTGCCTGAAAAGAATGCATTTCTCTCACCTGGGTTTGACACTAAGGCACACACAAGAAAATATCCCTTCTCTGTCAGTCAGGGAAAGCTGTTTTTATAGCTCTCCTCCACATCATTTATGATTTCTTCCCAGGAGCTGCAATAAACAGATAACATTTTAAAGCTAATGGTTTTAAAAGAATAATTTGTAGCAGATGTTTGCGCTTCCACACAAGAGCCTCCCATAAAGGTGCAGTGCCTCTTCTGATTTGCCTCAGTCTCTGCAGGTTGCTTTAGAATATACCTACCATAATTGGAAAGCACACACAATCTGGCAGAAGTTTTTTTTTTTTTTTTAGGTAAGGAAATTACCTAATTATTCTGCTCTAAATGACACATGCTCCGATTCAAACTTTCTACCTTCATTTGATACTATGGAGATATGAGACATTTTATCTCCCTACAGCTACCAATAAAAACTGTAATTGTGCTATTATGGATACTTAAAATTGGCTTTGGTACTACTGATTTGAGTAGAGTTTTAAAAGGCTTATAAGATGCTTAATTCCATACCTAAACATCTCTGTAAAGAACAGAGATGCTTAAAAGGTTCTGCAGGGCAACCCTCTCAAAATATCTATGTAACAATAACAATGAATCCTCTTTTGCTTTGTTCCCAGCTGGGTTGCCAATTTCTTCCGTATTTATTTTTTAAATATTCTTGTTATCATGTTTTTAACCATTTGTAAATCACGTGGAATTTCTGGGAGCCGGCAATCTACATTTAATAAATAAATAAAACAGTCTAAAATCTTATAAAAGCACACATTTCTGGGAAAAAGAAGATATGTGAGATTGTGCTGTGGTATCAGCATATGACATAGGAGCTGTAATATGTAAATTAGAAAATCTACAAATTTTATTAAGTTTAAGAAGTATATAGGTTGCAACTGAATATGCATTAAAAACTGGTTATTCAAGATCATTCAAAAAATAATGTAATAGAGAACTATAAATGGGAGAGACGAGTTGAAAAACCTGAGTTCATGCTCTTTCTTTCCTTCTTTCTTTCTTTCTTTCTTTCTTTCTTTCTTTCTTTCTTTCTTTCTTTCTTTCTTTCTTTCTTTCTTTTTGCAGAAAGCTGGCCATAGCAGTTAATCATATGTAACTGATGAAATTGGTAGTCAGTCTAGAAAGATTGCTGATGCAAAATGTGTCCAAGAGGGCTCAACATTATTGCAATGCCACACAATTTGCATTTCAAAGAGAACTACCCGCCTCCACACCTTAACAAAAATATGCATAATATATTTGGTTAGTGGTCTTAAAATATTCATGTTCAACTATTCTCTGAGGATTGCATACATTTAAATGTTTAGCTGCTAAACATGGATTCTTCTTGTTTCATCTCCCAAGGCAGAAAGGCTATTCCAGTGCACAGCTTGTGGTCTCAGGGGATTGTGTGTGGAAGGCTATCCAAGGAAAACAGCCTAAGAGGTGTTTCCTTTTATGCCCAATATATAATTATATTTAATGAGAGCCCTATCACATTTGAAAGTTAGTGGGAATAAACTGATGAAATAGTATCATTCTAAGCAAATATTTATAATAAGTATAAACTGATATACAGCTTCTCCCAATTAGCAGTTCGAAAGCATGTAAAAATGCAAGTAGAAAACTAGGAACCACCTTTGGTGGGAAGGTAACAGCATTCTGTAAGCCTTCGTCATTTAGTCATGCTGGCTACATGACCATGGAGATGTCTTCGGACAGTGCTGGCTCTTCGGCTTTGAAGCGGACATGAGCACTGCCCCCTAGAGTTGGGAACGACTAGCACATATATGCAAGTGGAATCTTTACCTTTAAGCTGATATATAGCAAGACGATTATGTGATATTGTAAATAAAATAATTTCTGTGATTTTTATAGGGAAAATTATAAATGTATTTGTGTGTGTGTGTGTATGTGTGTACTTCAATTACATTCTATCATACAACCAAAAAACAAATAAATAAAAATCCATGCAAAAATGGCATTATTTTTCCCGTATTAAAAATTTGAGACAAGCTGAAATATTTATATCTGGTATTCACATATGTGCTATTCATGCAGACCAGTTGCTATATGAGTTACTTAAGACTGGAAAACTCTTCAGTTAAATATTTTTAGAGAGATTTTCTAGCCACCTACAATTTTCTAGCCTCTTCAAATTAACAGATGCATCTATTATTTTCAAATATCACATTACCCCAAAATGTGGATAGAAACCATAGTCGATGGTTTTAGGGTGTGTTGTGCAAACCCAACTAATCAGATAACTATATAATCTAAGTAAACAAAATATAGTATTGTAACAAAACAAAAAAGACTTACAATAAAGACTGATTTTAAAAGGCATAATTTCCATTGCTTCTGCAAAAGATCCAGGAATTCATATTTGAAGTTGGTACTACACAGCACTAGTCTGTTCATAGCACACCAAAGTCCCTGAGTTCCTTAACCAGGAATTAGGATGTCTAAGGTATGTTCAATGCCTGCGGGGTGCACATGCTGTGACAATCTGGCTACCCTGCTTCAAAAGGATTATGAATCATTTTCTTCAAATATAGAAGAGTTCTGTAGAGTTTCCCACTACATCCTGCAATGTACAACCAGAGAAAAATGACTGGACCACAAACATAGAACAGAGAGACTTATCTAAAATGTCACCATCTGGAAAAGAATAGTCTTGTAAGAGCAGCCTTGAACCTCTACCATAAAAAGAGCGAAATGCTAAGCTGAAATTTTTTTCATGGATCATTAGAAGAATATATGTGGCTATGAACTGTGAAAAACAGGAGGAGAGAAAGAAAAGTAAAGTTTGAATTACTTCTGCCACATTTCATGTGTCGGAATTCTTTTAGGCAGATGCTTTCGTTTGGTAACACTGACAGATGGTTAAATTGGTATATGCTATGTGAAAACTGCTTGAAAAATTGCAAGCCTAACACTATGTGATTGACAATAAATGGGGGATTGTAGTGACTGTAATGCAGGTTAAGGATAAAAAAAACAAAGGACCTGCCCGTTAAAAAGCATGTCAGGGTGCAAGGAATTTTAAAATTTTAAAATCCTGCAGTCTATACATTACTGATATCCTGGTCCCAGGTAATCCTGTTGCCTAAAATGTCAGGAAGTAGTCATTTATCAGTTCTCAATATACATACATACATACATACATACATACATACATACATACGTACGTACGTACGTACGTACGTATGTACCTACCTACCTACATATACATATACATATACATATACATATACATATACATATACATATACATATACATATACATATACATATACATATACATATACATATACATATACATATACATATACATACACACACACACACACACACACACACACACACACACACACACATATATATATATATTAGATTTTTTACTTATTTTTTACTTTGTTTTCTGAGGTTTTTGCGGGTGTTAGTATGTAGGTCTCTAGTTATTCGGGTTTTATTTATTTATCAGCATAAATATAACAAATACTAGTCTCCCTTTATTTATTTATCAGCATAAATATAACATATATATATATATATATATATATATATATATATATATATATATATATATATATATATATATATATATATATATATATATATATATATATATATATATATATATATATATATATATATATATATATATATATATATATATATATTTATTTATTAATGTCACAACCCACTGGTATGCCCAAATATGGGAGGAAGCTCACTTCTTCCATTCTCTGTCCATCGGCTCATCACAAGAGACCATCCAGACAGAAACCCAAACATATATGTGTGTGTGTGTGTGTGTGTGTGTGTGTGTGTGTGTATATATATATATATATATATATATATATATATATATGTATGTATGTATGTATGTATGTATGTATGTATGTATGTATGTATGATGTATATATGTATGTATGTATGTATGTATGTATGTATGTATGTATGTTTGTTTTCTGAGGTTTTTGCGGGTGTTAGTATGTAGGTCTCTAGTTATTCGGGTTTTCTCCCGGGTAAAATTGGAGATGTCTTGGCGACGTTTCCATGAAGTCTCATTCGTCATCTTCAGGCATCTTCAGGCTTGGTGCTTCCAGGAGCAATGTGAGATCTCGGCTGTTTCTTCCTTTTAACTGCCAGTGGGGGTTTGAACTGATTGGGTGGGAGCTCGGCTGTGTCCTGATTGGGTGGAGGTGTGTCCTGATTGGGTGGAGGTGTGTTCTGATTGGTTGGGGGTTTGTGTTTCATGTAAGGATAGGAGGGGTTTAAAGAGGCTAATTGTGCATTTGCAGTCTGGCTTCTGGTCCTTGGTCGTGCCTCCTCATCAGTGTGTGTTTTTGTCTGTTTTCTTTGTGGATGTTTGGTGGTGATATTCTGTGTGGCTCTTGTGAGTGTGGGCCTGGTGTCATTCATCATGTTCGGGACTCGTTTATCAATAAGGGCAGGCTTCCAAATGGCTGGCAGGCAGGAGGTATCGTCCCGCCTGTTCATGCTGTGTGGGCATTTTTCTATTTCAATGGCTTCTCTGATTATTCGGTTGTTGAAATGTTCAGCCTTGGCGATAGTTCTAGTCTTATTAAAATCAATTTTATGTCCTGTGGCTTTAAGGTGTTGGACCAGGGAAGAAGTTGGTTCCTCTTTTCTGATTGCGTTTTTGTGTTCTTCAATGCGTGCACTTATTCTTCTGTTGGTTTGTCCGATGTATGTGATGGGGCAGGTGGTGCTAAGAAACCTCAAAGACAAAATTGAGTTAGAAAATCAAGGAGTGTATGAAATCCCATGCACCGGTTCTTTTCTGATTGCGTTTTTGTGTTCTTCAATGCATGCACTTATTCTTCTGTTGCCCGATGTATGTGGTGGAGCAGGTGGTGCATGGGATTTCATATACTCCTTGATTTTCAAACTCAATTTTGTCTTTGGGGTTTCTTAGGATGGTGCATATTTTTTGGTTTGTGCAGAAAAAAGGAACATACATATGTATGTGTGTATGTGTATGTAGTGTATGTACATATGTGTGTGTGTGTGTGTGTGTGTATGTATGTATGTATGTATGTATGTATGTATGTATGTATGTATGTATGTATGTATGTATATATATATATATATATATATATATATATATATATATATATATATATATATATATATATATATATATATATATATATATATATATATATATATATATAAAACCAGAACCATGTCTTCTATACTGAATTATAACACCAAGGAAACCCATACTTAGTATATTACAACTAAATTAATTAATCTTGCTTTAGTTTGCCCATTTTATGGTATAAAAGTTGAGTACATAATGAATTTATAATTTACATATCAAAATTCATATTTAGATGGCAATGCAGTACAAAATTCTGCATTTTTGCATAAGACACACCAAATAGCAATAGCACTTAGGTTTATATACTTTACAGCTCCCTCTAAATGGTTTACAGAGTCAGCACATTGCCCCTCATTGGGTCCTCATTTTACCGATCTCAAAAGGATGGACGGCTGAGTCAACCTTGAGCCGGCCAGGACTGAGGCAATGAGCTGAATTAATCTCCCATGCTGCATTTTATGCTCCCACTGTGGCATTAGGATGTTTATTTCTATATTTCTATATCTATTTGCAGAAAACATTTTCATAATAATGAGATATCAAACATGTGCATTGATATGTTGAAATCATAGGTTGACATGAAAATGGTATGCAATAGTAAAATAATGAATCCGTGTGAAATTGACTGATATAACTATCTCTATAATGCACTGAGATTAGATATATCTAAATCAATATGAAATATATTTAAATATTTGCATTCTGACAAATTTACAAAAAAAAATTGAAAAGCCTAGAAAGAAGGAAAGTCCTTATTTTAAAAATAATATTCTCACACTAATTTTTCTAACCTACGCAGTATATTTTGAGCAAAACTTTTCCTGATATATATTTTTATACATACATTTATGTACAATTTTGGGTGATGGCACCTTTTTTTGTATGCCACTTTCCCAGATGGATGTTTCTTTTTATGCAGTTGTTGAGCAAACCAAAATTGGAAGTAGGAGCCAGCAGATGTTGAGAATTACAAGTTTGTGATCAAGCTGTGATAACTTTCATTTTGGCAGTGCATGCCATTTGAAAAAAAGTTTTTGTGGTCCTTTTTACATTCCTTTTTAACCAGCAAGATCAATTTTCTACTGGGCAATTAATATGGGAACAGGTTTTACTCTTCTCTTTTAGTGACATGCAAATAACCCATGTGGTATCTACAAATCGGTGTAATAGAACTTCTCTCTTTGCTGAACATGAAATATGTGGATTATACTAGTTTCCAGCCATACCATGTGAATCAGATTGAAGGCATTTCTGTACTTCAACTTAAGCTGCTTGTTTTCTCTGCTGCTTCTGTCTATTCCTGAAACCAACTGCAAACATTCCAGATTGAATTATAATGATTTGGTAATGATACATGGTTGGTGTCAGTCTGGAGTATGACCACTACTGGATTTATTGTAATTCAAATGCCAGGAAGGCAAATGTAATTTGTTGACTTTTGTGTGGATGGATCGCCTGAATTTTTCTTTTAAGGATTGTTCCCTCCTCTACTTCTTTTCCAAGACATTTGCATATATGGTGCTTTTATACTTTAAAGGATGCCAAGATGACAAGGATACACTTGTCTCAAGATTAGAAGGCAGTGCTTCAGACCATCCACTCAGAATTACTTGAGTTGGCTGAGGCTGAAAAATAATTTTGCTTCAAAATGTAGGTAGCCGCATTTATGTTAGAAAGGAAATTGGTGGAAGATAAAGTCTTTGATTTCTGAATCAAAGTAGTTCAGAAGGTAGTTGTGGCCTGTACTGGTGATAGGCATAAATAGAAAGTGCATATCTACCCTTAGTCATGTTTAAAAATAAATATGGGTGTGCTTTCCTTATATGGTGACTAAACTGCTGTGTTCCTAAATGCCATGACATGCATTTTGTAAAAAAAAATGTTCAGTTGGGGAAAATAAAGAAAAATACTATGTAAAGTAATTGCACTGTCTAATTTGCATCATAAAATTTTTATTTGCAATGAAACATTTTGTGCTGCACATTAATCTATTCATTTTAATCTAATTTGCATAGGGATATTCGCAATGTGGGGTAGAAATATTTCAGCAGCAAAATAAAGCAGTGGGAAACCTATCCTATGTCATTACTATAGCAAGGGCTGCAAGACAAGAGCACGTAATGAAGAGATTTTTATAGGGAATGAGTAAATCCTGAGAACTGTAGTAACATTTTCCTTTCAATGTATGATGGAGAAAAATGCTCAGTATGTACCCATTGTTCCACCATGAAACTAGATTATCATCCAGATATATGCCACAAGCGAATATTTTCAAACTTAAGTCTGATTTAGTATGCATATCAGTGGTGGATTTCCATTTTTTTTACTACTGGTTCACTTGTGTGTGCGTGCATGATGCTTCTGTGCATGTGCAGAAGTGTCCAAGTGGGAGGGGGAAGCCACTACCCGCTTCGCTCAATCTGGGCTGAACCAGCAGAAACCCACCTCTGATGCATATTGTATGTATGATATTGAGCTTTTACTAGAAAATGAATTCCATTTTCTATGAATTATAATCTGAGATGTTTCCTTGCAGAGTGTCTTCAATGAAAAACAAATCTTTTATAGCACAAAGGCAGATAACATTTGGAATAATGTCTATTTATTTTTAAATAGTAGCACAATCAAATGGAATTTCCTAGGGATGTGTCACATTCTTCAGAGAATAAAAAGTAAAAGATATACCAAAACTTGAAAGACCCATTTTGCAGTTGTAATGAGTAAAGTGCAGCCCAAGGGGATACCAAGTCGGTAACAATAAGAAATCTGACATAACATTAACTTGGATTTTTATTCAGGTGCTTTCATTGTTCATAAATACATGATAGTTACTTGAAAAGAATTTCAAATTTAATTTGTAATATTCTATGTTCACTATAGGAGGGATACAATCATTATTTTATTAATTTTAACTTAAAACAATGAATTTTGCGTGGCTGCATTTTTGAGATCAAGAAGAAAGTTATTATATGTGACACAAAGTGTCTTACTTCACAACATTGTGGCAGCATTGGAATAATAGAGAAAGATTCCTTGAATTAGCAGGAGATTTATATTCCTTTCTATTAGCTCACCAGCTCTGCAATGGGTAACAGAAGAACTGCTGGGACTGGGATACCTCAGGGATCAGCTTTTTTCAAGAGTCTCCACCTATACAATCACCAGAGCAAATGAGCTGCAGATCCCATCAGCCAAAGAATATCAGCTGGCAGGGACCAGAAGACAAGCTTTTTACAATGTCTCCTTTTCTATAGAACACCTTCCCTTCAGACATCAGAATGGCCCCAACCCTGTTAGTCTTTTGTAAGGCACAAAAACAGGGCTGTCAAACTCATGGATCGTGGGCTGGATGTGTCATACACTGGCCATGCCCACGTCCGGTTTAGCAAAGCAGGGAAAAGTTGTGATACGTCATGTGACGCCGCAGTGACAATGCAAGTTTGTCACCCCGCCCTAAAACATGGCTGTGTTCCCGAGCCTGGAGTGATGAATGTGTTAAGGGTCCCATTTCCTGGTTATATTGCTAACTGGCCAAGTATCTTTATTCAATTTGGATGTTTTTAGAGTTTTTATTAGCTTTTATGCTTTTATTGTTTTAAAATGTTTTTAATTTTTAGCTGTAACGTATTTTTTGAATTTTAAGCTTTCAAGAGTCATTGACTGAGATGAGTAGCCATAAAAATTGAATGAATAATGAATGAATGAATGAGTGAGTGAGTGAGTGAGTGAGTGAGTGAATGTGTGAAGGATGAATGAATGAATGAACTGTGCAGATTTTATTTTAGACTGCATTGCAGCTTGATCTAATGTATTTACTAAGAAATATATTGTGTGAATTCACATTGGAGTGTGCCCAAAACATCTGAATATTTGAACCAGAAATGAAATTTATCTATGATCAGAAAATTGGGTGGATGGTTTTTCCCAATTTTCCCAGAAATATTCTCCAAATATTTCTCAGAAGCAGGAACTCCTCCCCACCATTTCACTGATGCAGTGAAAACTATACAATAAATAGCAGAGTTGGAAGAGACCTTGGAGGTCTTCTAGTCCAACCCCCTACCTAGGCAGGAAACCCTATACTGTTTCAGACAAATGGTTATCCAACATCTTCTTAAAGACTTCCAGTGTTGGGGCATTCACAACCAGTGACGTGCGGTGAGGTTTATGGCCGGTGAGGCAAGCGGGCAAAAGCTGCCCTATGTCTGCCGCCCTATGTCTGCCAGTGCTGGGGCTTTGGCGGGGCTTTCGGAAAGCCACGCCAAAGCCCCGGCGCGGCTTTCCAAAAGCCCCACCGAAGCCCTGCCGCCGCATCCACCATAGATTGGGACGCGTCCTGTTCTATGGTGGATGTGGCGCTGAGACTTTAAAGCTCTGCTGCCATGTCCGCCATAGAGCGGGACGTCCCGCTTTATGGCAGATGCGGCATCAGGGCTTTAAAGTCCCGGCACTGCATCTGCATCCCACTCTATGGAGAACGCGGCAGCATGGCTTCAGCGGGGCTTTCGGAAAGGGCTGCAGGGCTTTAAAGGGCGGCAGGGCTTTAAAGTCCCAGCACTGCATCCGCCATATAGCGGGACGCATCCCACTCTATGGCGGATGTGGCGGCAGAGTTTTGGCGGGGTTTCAGAAAGGGCTGCAGGGTTTTAAAGTCCTGGTGCCACGTCCACCATAGAGCGGGACGCGTCCTGTTCTATGGCGGACATGGCTGCAGGGCTTTAAAAAATAAAAAATAAAGTGCCAGCCCGCACGCCAGCAGAGGTGGGTAAAACACACATACACACACACACACACACTGCTTACAATAATACAAATTACAATTACTTACAAATTCTGAATAATTTTGAATTCCTTCCCTCTCCCTCCGACCCACATACCTTTTCCAGCTGTTTCACAGAGAATTTCAACTCTCCTCTTGGCTGTCATGATGAAAATGTAAAAAAGGTAAAAAGACAAGAGCTGCTGAAGTGAAGCTGGATTAACTGCTGCCAAAGTCTCCAATGGATGACTCTGCTTAACTGTTTCAAAATAGCCTCTAAAAAAAGTGCCCTCTACAGGAGGCAAAGTACCACATGCCTCATCTACATAAGGAATTTTTCGCCTTTTAACCCTTGCTTAACTCTGCTCAAGTGATCGTAAAGATAGACTAAAGGAGGCACATGGTTCTCTCGCCTCCTCCTGCAGAGGGCACTTTTTAGAGGTTTTTTTTAAACAGTTAAGCACTAAGCAGAGTCATCCACTGTGATTCTGGCAGCAACTACCTCAGCTTTTTTCCTTTTAATTTTTCTTTTCTTTTCATGATGACAGTGGTGAGGCCCTGCCTCCCCTGCCTCCCCTGACTGCACGTCACTGTTCATAACTTCTGCAGCCAAGCTGTTCCACTGATTAAATGTTCTAGCTGTCAGGAAATTTCTCCTCAGTTCTAAGTTGCTTCTCTCCTTGTTTAGTTTCCACCCATTGCTTCTTGTTCTACCCTCAGGTGCCTTGGAAAATAGTTTGACCCCCTCTTCTTTGTGGCAATTCCTGAGATATTGGAACACTGCTATCATGTCTCCCCTAGTCCTTCTTTCTATTAAACTAGACATACCCAGTTTCTGCAACCGTTCTTCATATGTTTTAGTCTCCCTAATCATCTTTGTTGCTCTTCTCTGCACTCTTTCTAGAGTCTCCACATCTTTTCTACATTGTGGCAACCAAAACTGAATGCAGTATTCCAAGTGTGGCCTTACCAAGACATTATAAAGTGGTATTAACACTTCACGTAATCTTGATTCTATCCCTCTGTTTATGCAGCCTAGAACTGTGTTGGCTTTTTTGGCAGCTGCTGCACACTGCAGGTTCAGCTGCCACAAAACTAGATCAGAGGAGAGCTGTTCTGCACAACCAGAAGTAATAGCTATCTTGAAGTAAAAGAAATGTAGAATACAATCTCCAGCCATGAACATTTCCACCGGTATATATACATTAAAAAAAAATTAGGGAATTTTTTTTTCTTAGTAAACTAGATGAGAACTGATAGGAAAGAAATACAAAAAGTATCCTGCCTAGTCCTACTCCATTATATTTGTATCATTTATCTTTGTAAATTTACAGCTTTAAAAAATATATATCAGAAATTATATTTTTCAAAAGATATATTATGCTATTTTTTCCAATAAGAAACATTGCAGTAATTTGCATATACAGATCCAGATAAGGAAAGGATTCTGGGAGTTTATGATTTAGTTTAATAATATTGTGGATTGAAAAGGAAATTTAATTTTAAAATTTGCTTCATTCTAACCAAGATCACTTTTCAGAATTTCAAGTTTAAAGCATTGTCATTAAATATGGAAGAATGATCTGACAATTGTGACATGTCTAACAAATTTTTAGAAAATAAACTATTTTAGCAATTAGAACTGAAGTAATATGCTGAAACTAAAAGCCCTTATATCAGTTTTCTCTAGGCATGATATTTTGTATAAATTTACATTGAAAACACAAAAATGTGTTTAAAAAATGTGTCTAAATCTAAATTCTGAATCCATTTAACCATATGATCTTTAACTTGATTAGTTTCTGTGTCATATTTTACCAAGATTTTGTAAGTGAGGTTCCCCAAAATGCTCGTTTTCATGATGTAAGATTCTTAAATTCAATCAAATTTTAAATATTTCACCTTTTGTATAGTTCTTTTAATTTTATATTACTCATTTGAAGAAGTCAAACCAGAAAAATGAAGCCTTAAAAAGTAAATGTCTAAAAAGATTTTATCTTTGAATAATTATTAATTTGATTAATTATTAATCAAATCTTGTAATCTTGTAACAAAACATGTATAATTCCTATATCTCCACTGTGTAAATTTCCTTTTCTTTCCTTTTCATAAAAGCAAACATTTAAGAATAATGTAAGACAGCATAAATCTGCACTGTAATTTTTCTGTTTATTCCAAATGTTCATTATCCTTTCTTATTATTGTGTTACCTATTATAAACTGCTTGTTTCTATTTGCATAAATCCATAGATATTTATGCAGACCATCTAAACATCCTGCCCTTCCCTTAGAGACAACTAGGACATAAGAAGATACAATCAAGTTTGTAATCCAATTTAGGCAGCTAGCTTGATAATAAGATTTAAGGTTTAGTGCTAGCATTTGCTTCATTCTTGTAGAATCTTGATTTTAATCCTTGGGGTTTTAATAGACCATCATTATTTGTTTAGACCAGTAATTTAATACCTTGCGTTTAATTTTTTATTAGAATTATCTTCCACCAAGTTAAATCATGGTAGAAGATTCATTCTGACAACTGCCATACCTTTTAACCAGACAATTTCAGCAGTATCTATCTGGAAATGTCCACCATTACATTTTCCAAAATTGTCAATAGTTAGTTTCCCCTGAGTCCTTGGGAGAAGGTATATAAATTGAATAAACCTAAACCTAACCTAAACCTAGTCTCAAAAAAAGTATTTATTATTTCTTGCCAAATGCATTCCCTATTATTTAACTTTGCTCCTCGCTTGATCTCCAGTCCTGATTCCAATTGCTCTTTCATTCAAATTATTCCTTCATTTGGCTTTGTCATATGACTAGACCAATCTGAGTTGATTACTAAAAGCAAATAATTAATCTGACATTGAGGAGTCTTTGATGTTCTCGGAGCTTAGTTGTTTTCTTCCAGACATTTCATTATCCAAAGTAGGTAACATCTTCAGAGCATGATTTTTGGCATTGTTAATCCTTATATATTTGCTACATGGTATGCAATCTGCACAGAGTTATAATTTTATAAATCTAACATTCATTGGATTAGGTGAGAAAGTCTACTGTATACTACTGTATACTGTATTAGTGTGCTTGAGATTGTGATTTTATTTTATTTCAAAATTACCAGCTTAGTTCAATGTAATAGCTGTTCTGCACCTGAACATAAAGCTATTGATATGATCCAGCATAACAGATATAGCACCCTTGCTAACCTTAATGGGGACACTAAAGAGACAGGTCAAGGTAGTTGTGATAATGATGACTCAAATAAGCAGGGGGTCGTGGTCCAAAATGAAGAACTTTCTTCAGAAAGGTGAAATGGGGAACCAAGTATCACACATCAGTCACACAAGAAGAGCAAGGTATGCAAAAAAGTCACCTTCTGGTTGGTGATTCAATTGTAAGGGATGTAAATTTAGGAAAGGATATGGAGGTTTAAAAAGAGATCAGGTGTCTGCCAGGTGCTACTGCCAGCAGAGACAAGAGGCGTATTCTTAAGATAGTCAAGAATGCAAGTAAGGACTGTGACATTGATGCTATTATACATCTTGGCACAAATGATCTGTCCCAAAAAGATGTACTTTCTGTGAAGAATGATTTCCAGAGCTTGGGGTATGAACTTAGTAGTATAGGTTGTAGGCTTATCTTTTCAGATATTTTACCAGTATATAAGGAACAAAAAAGGAAGGGCCAGTGTGTAGCAGAGTTTAATGTGTGGCTAAAGGAGTGGTGTAAAAGGGAAGGCTTTGGTTTTATGCGTCATGAAAAACTGTATAAAAGAGATGGTTTGTACCCATCCAAGAAAGGGACTGAATTACGTGGCATTAAATTCACAGATTTTCTGGATAAACATTTAAACTGAACAATGGGGACAGAGAATTAATTGATACAGAACATTTCTGTTCCCAGCATCTAAAATTCATAGGGTTATCAGTACATGTAACATAGATGTTTGTGCAGGTAAGATTATCACTCCTGCTGTCAAACAAAACCAAGCATTTAATAGTGAGTGCCATACCATGTGCATGAATCATACAAGTGGCAAGAAAATAGGGGCAGTCAGGCAAAATATAAAAGGTTAGGTAGACAGTAAAGACAGGGTCAATCAAAATGGACTTAAATGTCTATACACCAAGTATGAGGAATAAACAGGGTGAATTAGAAATTCAAGTAAATGAGGGCAGATACGATATTGTTGCCATTACAGAAACTTGGTGGGATGAAACCCACAAATGGAACATACAGCTAGAAGGATTTAAATTATTGAAAAGAAATAGACCAAATAAAAGAGGAGGTAGAGTTGCACTATATATAAGAAATAACTACATCTCTACAGAAATAGAGCACAACAATGATGAGAACTAGCTTGAATGCATTTGGGTCAATATTAAAGGTTGGAGGGGAAATGACATTCCCATAGGTCTATAGTACAGGCCACCCAACCAAGCAGAGGAAGTAGATGAACTTTGCTAGTCAAATAACTAAGGTATGTAGGAAGCACACCACAATAGTAATGGGGGATTTTAACTACCCTGACATCAACTGGGAAACAAACTCTGCACCAAGTGGAAGATCCAACAGGTTCCTAACAAACTTAGCACGCAACTTTGTTTCCCAAAAAGTAAAGAAGGGAACAAGGGGATCAGCCATATTGGACTTAATCCTCACTAACAGAGAGGAAATGATAGGTGTTGAAGCCACAGGAACCCTGGAGGCAAGTGACCATGCAATATTGAATTCAACATTATGCAAACACAAGTAGGAGAACAAAGTCAAACTAGAGTCTTGGAATTTAAGAGAGCTAATTTCAATAAACTTAGGGAGAGCTTGGGAAGAATTCCATGGATGAGAATACTCAAAAGGAAAACAACTCAAGAAGCTTGGGAAATTTTGAAAATTGAGATTACAAAAGCCCAGTCTAGCACAATATCAATGAAGAAGAAAAATAACAGCTTCCAAAAGAAACCAGCATGGGTGCATAAAGAACTCTCTGACAAATTGAAAGACAAAAAAGATAAGTATAAAAAGTGGAAAGAGAGGGACATAAGTAAGGCAGAATATAAGCAAATAGCCCAAGCCTGTAAAGATGAAGTGAGGAAAGCTAAGGCTCACAATGAAGAAAGCCAAAAGCCAACATTTGTTTGTCAAAAACAGGTCATGCCAGACTAATTTTATTGCATTCTTTGACAAAATGACAAAATTAGTGGACCAGAGGAATGCTGTCAATATCGTTTACTTGGACTTCAGTAAGATAAGGTAGACCATAACATACTACTAGATAAAGTAGAAGAATGTGGATTAGATAGCATCACCACCAGATGGATTCGTAACTGGCTGATCAACCACACTCAACATGTAGTCTTTAATGGAACTGCATCTACATGGAGGGAAGTATGCAGTGGAGTACCTGAAGGCTTTGTTTTGGGCCCAGTACTCTTCAACATCTTCATCAATGATTTGGATGAGGGAATAAATGGGGAACTCAACAAATTTGCAGATGACACCAAGCTGGCAGGACTAGCCAACACTCCAGAAGATAGGCTTAAGATACAGAAGGATCTTGACAAACTTGAACATTGGGCACTATCTAATAGAATGAAATTAAATGGTGAAAAGAGTAAGGTTCTACATTTAGGCAAGAAAAATGAAATGCACAGGTACAGTATAAGTGGTACCTTGCTCAATAGTAGTAACTGTGAGAGGGATTTAAATATGAGCCAGCAATGTGCAGCAGCTGCCCAAAAAGCCAACACATTTCTAGGCTACATAAACAGAGGGATAGAATCAAGATCATGTGAAGTGTCAATACCACTTTATAATGCCTTGGTAAGGCCACACTTGGAATACTGCATTCAGTTTTGGTCGCCACGATATAGAAAAGATGTGGAGACTCTAGAAAGAGTGCAGAGAAGAGCAACAAAAATGATTAGGGGACTGGAGACTAAAACATATGAAGAACGATTGCAGGAACTGGGTGTGTCTAGTTTAATGAATAGGAGGACTAGGGGAGAGATGATAGCAGTGTTCCAATATCTCAGGGGTTGCCACAAAGAAGAGGAAGTCAAACTATTCTCCAAGGCACCGGAGGGTAGAACAAGAAGCAATGGGGGAAACTAATCAAGGAGAGAAGCAACTTAGAACTGAGGAGTAATTTCCTGACAGTTAGAACAATTAATCAGTGAAACAGCTGGTCTCTAGAAGCTGTAAATGCCCCAATACTGGAAATCTTTAAGAAGATGTTGGATAGCCATTTGTCTGAAACAGTATAAGGTTTCCTGCCTAGGCAGGGGGTTGGACTAGAAGACCTCCAAGATCCCTTCAAACTCTGCTATTTTATTACTCAATAATTAATGCAGGAAATATACTGGATCGTTATTTTACTTAGATCAGATCAAGCAAAATAAAGAGACATGCAGTCCAGTTTACTGACATCTTCAGGATCATATATTATTCCTGGAAAAAATGCAATATAAAACTTTTTGAAATATTTCAGCTTCACTTAATTTGTGTTATATTTTCTACAGCAATTCTAATATTCATCTGATATTTACCTGATAACAAGATTCCTTAGATAGAAATTCTAGTCTTCTTTTACTTCTGTTAGCTCATTTCAGTGATTTAGAATTTTTTTTAAGCCACTTCTTTAAAAAATAGAACTGGTATTTTTAACTCCAATTCTAAAAAAAAACAACACTATGACTCTTGCAGATTTCTTTTAAGTGTACTATCTAAAATTAACATTTCATAATTTGAAATGATAGGCAACATTTCAAACATTGTATGGAAATCCAGCATATATTAGATATCTAAATGCTTTATTAATTCTGTATCTACAAATTGGGAACCTTGAAAAGTGAAGCAGAGATGAGGAAAAGGTTGATATTGGTATTTTTCACCCTGAGTAACTTTAAGATGTATAGACTTCAATTTTTAGAATCACTCAGACAGTATGCTGGGAGTTGAAGCCCACATCTCTTTAAACTG
This sequence comes from Thamnophis sirtalis, assembly GCF_051295495.1. Lineage (NCBI taxonomy): Eukaryota > Metazoa > Chordata > Lepidosauria > Squamata > Natricidae > Thamnophis > Thamnophis sirtalis. The sequence goes on along the minus strand of NW_028261390.1, from coordinate 45,191,315 downwards.
CTGAGGCTGAGAAGCACTGATTTAAACAGTGTTTATATTTCCTCTGTCTACTAAAGGTGGGGACTTCCTTGTTTAATGTTGCTACTTCCTAAAAGCAGCATCTTGGAACTTAAATAGATATGCAGTTTGGATCTTAAAGACATGTTAGCAGCTGGGAAATGTCATTCTGAATTTCTAGAGACTTTCAGTGCTATTTGAGAATATAGTTCAATTCCACACTCTTTCAATTTTAGTATCACCAGGAGACCCATTCCATTTTGTGAGGCCCTGTAGCCTTTTCATAATGTTTTTGTCTCATCTCTGTACATTAGTTAATAATCAGCTGTCACTACCAAAATACAACATCACTACCAACGGAAGCTAGCACAACAGCATTATAGAGATAGATTGGTCTTTTATTCGTAGACAAGGCCCCATTAACACCAGACTGCCAGCCACCTTCTTGATTATCAAATGATTTTTCATTGTAATGCTTTCCCGCAGAAATCTTATTATGTGAACAATGATATGAGTCATGAACCCCCCAACATTTACAGCTAGACCATTGCTGAATCAATATCATTTATCTGATTCTGATTGCTGTGTTTTCTCAGTAGGCATTTAGAACTCAGTCTTCAAACCAATCTTGAAATGCCAAGTTTCTCTTAATTAGAAACAATTCATCTTCATTAGCATGGGGATCTGTTGTAACAAGAAATAAATTATTTCAGCACAAAAAAAAAAGAGAAAGTTCTATGAAATGTTAACTCTGATTTAAAACAAATAGCCAGGAAGAAATTGAAAGGTTAGGGAGATGAACCTTTATTCTAGATCATTGTTTCCTTGAAGAAAGTATCTGAATACCTCAGTTTTCATTTATTTCCAATAAATAAAAAAAAATCAACTATCAACGATTGATGTTTCCTATTTGCAATATATGAACTTATCCCTTTCAGAATGGAGGATTGTCCTCTATCAGTTAATTAAATGCACAGAATTACCATGTAAAGGGAGAGGAGCAGGAACATAAATAAGCATACAATCTCCTAATTCCAGTGACTTGAAAAGATTAACCCATATTCATTGTGGATATGTGAATACTAATAATAACGACAGCAAATCAGTAGAATAGATGACAGCATTATATCTAATCAGCTATTGCAGAGTAGCAGAATGTATACTATGATCCTGTTTCATATGAAATTTTAGAGTAGATGGATTCATCATTTTGCATGGAAAAACATTACAAACGTACACATGCCTTCAGGCCTGGAAGCATAGGGTGTAGTCACAACCCAATTTGTGGCTGTGGTCATAACTTAATGTTTATACATTCAAAGGAAACAGCTACTGCAGAATGATATGGTAGATAATGAATGGTCTAGGCTCAGACAATCTCACTCCTCCACCCCAGCCTAGTCAACAATGTTTTGGAGAGAAATTGGAGGCAGGATACCTATGTACACTACCATGAGCTTCTGTAGAAGGGGTAGGATGTAAATCTAATAAAGGAATAAATATCTCCTGGGATAGAAGTTTCAACAGCTAAACAGTTGCAGACCTAGCTTAAAGCAATTCTGTGTTATTATTGACCTTTGTGCCTGTCATAGATTCAAAAGTCAATCAGAGCTAGGCTATATGCTGTCTTGAAAATGTAGCTTGCAGCCATTCATTTCTGTCCAGACTGCGGTAAGATGGTAGGTCACTGATCCTGACTGAGTCTTGACTGTAGGAGCAAAATAGCCCTAATTCTTTCCTCGACCAGTCACTTAATCAGCAAAATTATCTCATTCCTGTCTTCTCTTTTTTTAAAAAGACTCAACTACTATAACTTTCATTTTTCTTTTTTTTAAAAAAACTCAAACTATGGAGACACAACAAAGCTTTGTAAAATATATTTTTTCACATTTATAATTTTTAACTGTCAGTAAGTAAAGAAGAAGACTAGCACAATGGCTCAGCAGTTAAAGATGCTGAGCTTGTTAGCTGGAAAACTCATAGCCTGGGTTTGTGATCCGAGCGCCGAGGAGCTATTCCTGCTCCTCCCACTTATTAGTTTGAAAGCATTCAAATTCAAGTAGATAAATAGATACCACTTCAGCATGAAGGTAAATGCTTTCCCTGTGCCTAAGCATAAAGTCATGCTGACCACATGACCACAGAAAATATCTTTGGACATCTTAGCTGGCTCCCTCAGCTAAGAAATGGAGATGAGCACTGCTCCATAGAGCTGGATATCACTAGACAGAGGAAACCTTTACCTTTATCTTTAAGTAAGAGATTACTTTTCTGGGGGAGGCGGGGCTGATGTCATGATAATACAACGTGCAATCTTGAAGCTCCAAGATCACCGTCGATATCTCTGCCGCTGGATTTGGACCTAAACCATTTGGCAGAGACAGCACATCCTGCTGATCTCAGGGACATCGCAAAGTCCCTGATCGATCCAGGAAAAGCCCTTTCTTTTGGCAGCAGAGAAGCAGCCATTGAAACTGCTGAAGTTTGGGACAACTCCAGAACGGAAGGAAAGCGGGAGAGAGAGAGTGTCAAATTGGTGAGATAAATTTAACTATTAGAGAAGGGAACACCCAAAAAGATCAAAAGGAAAGTTAAAATTGAAGACAGAAGACGGTAAGCGGCGAGATTAAGCCTAATTCAAATCTAGTGTATTTTTTTGTAACATTTTTATTGATGAGATTTTTACAGATGCTTCTTATTCTTTTTAAACTGGACTGTTTTTTTCCTACTATTTCTCTTTTTTTCCAATACTTATTGACTAAGACTTTCTTTTTCTTTTTTCTATTGCATTATTTCTTTTTAAGAATTTTAAGAATTTTTATTTTTTCCTTAAGTTTGGAATATAAAGTGGGATGCAAAAGTAGAGAAAAAGAAGTAACACTGCCACCTAGAGGCTTGGAGGCTTGGAAATATTGTTTTTTTTTTCCTTTGAGCATTTGATCTTTACTTCAAGGTCTTGCAGTTTGTTTATTGAAAATGATAGTGGGAAGAGTACAGATTGTTTATACAGGTGCTCCTTCAGGGTACTGTAGCTGGACTTGAGTGAAAAGAAAGCATGACTTGAAAGAGACATGATTGCAGCGAACTTGTTTGGAACTTAATAAAAAAACCTTGGATTCTGAGCTTCCGGGGGAGGAGCCTGTCGTCGTCGGGGGCTCGACGGAGTTCCCCCCAGAGTTCTGGTCTGTATATCTAAAAGATCTATAGATATCTCCCCTTTTAGGCAGAAAGGGGCAGGGAGGAGCTCAGTCGTTAGAATCTCTTTGAAATTCACAGCCTTTTGTTTTTCGCTGTGAACGGAGAAGAGGTTCAACACAAAGCTGAGCTTTTTTTTTTTACTCCAGCCAGATCTTCTCAGCTGTTTTTTTTCAGCCCAAGGCAGGTCATCCTCCCCCCTCAGAACAAATTTAAGCTATTTAAAATCGGGCCGGGCAGTGACGATTCCTGAAATCCTTTTTTGTTTATCACTATTTAAAATACCAGCTTCAATTTAACCAAAAACTCCTTTGTTTAACTGTTTTTCAAAATGGCGATTTTATAACCTTCGCAGTTGATATATTTAATCAGCCCTGTTTTTCTGAAGACTTCTCTTTACTAATTGCCAAAGTTTACTCAAAGTATTTTATTGCAAATCAAGGTGTGCAGAGACTTTGTTTGTTCGCTTTTGTTTTTTTTATAATGGCTCCTAAGTCCAAAAATTCCAAGCGTTTTCTTAACAATACATCCCAAGTAATCGCGATAAAGCCACAGTCTTTGCCTTCTACGCCCCCTACTGGAGATTTGTTAATGAAAGAATTTCTTTTTGAAACTCTCAGAGAATTTAGAGAGGAAATGATGCAATTTATTTTGGAACTATGTGATAAATTTGATGCTAAGATTGCCCAAACAAGGAAGGATACCATCGGAGTGATAACCGTGATGACAGATTACATTGCAGGAATGGAGGATAAATTGGAACTTTTGGAACAAGACAATTTTAATCTGACATCTAAAATCGAAAAGTTGCAACAGGAAATTGAAAAGACAGAGAGACAACTTGTTATGACAAATTATAAAAAGACTGCGTTTGCAATAAGAGTTAGGGGATTGCGTGAAAATGAACAGGAGAATTTGAAGCAGACTTTTTTTTGAGGCTTTCAGTTGTGTGGTGGGCGGTCCGGGATTCAACTTTGATTGGCAGATCCAAAAAATTTACCGCCATAATTCGTGGACAGCAAAACAGAGACAGCTTCCGAGAGATGTGGTTATATATTTTGCTACAAAAGAGTCCAGAAACGCGATGCTGCAAGAGTTCTACAACAACAGGCTGCGAATTGATGGACAGGATTTGATCGTTTTTAAAGAGGTGCCTCCCCAGATGTTTAAAGCCAGGAGAGACTATGCTTTCTTAACTAAAGAACTTAGAGATAATCAGATACGGTACAGATGGGAAGCGCCATTTGGTATTACAGTCACATTTAACGATCAGAAACATCGCCTCAACTCAGCTTGTGAAGCCCGAGACTTTTATCATAAGATTTTAAAGGTGGGACTTCCTGAATTACCCGAACTTGGACAAATACAAGGAGAAGTACAACAGAAATAACCAATCACACAACTACAAGGCGGGAGCTATTGTTTTTCCCCTTCGGAAGGGCAGCAGAGCGGAGAACAAGGATTTAGTTATGCTTTCAAAATATTTGCTTAATCTTAACTTGAATAACACTCTGTGACTATGTTTTGTAGAAAATGGCATAGCACTATACCGATCAAGAGACATTAAGGCTGTAAGAAATGATGCTGATCACCTTGGAAATTATATTGTATGGGACTTAAAAAAAAAAAAGACTTGACGGACAACTTGGAACTTTTACATAAACTGCTTATGTTTTATTCTCTAGGGTGAGGAAGGCAGAGATTGTGACGCTTTTGGATTGTGGTTTAGGTTGAATCGAGTTGGGAAGGGTGGCGCAGATGGGAGGGTAGTGAAGGATTAATTAGAGATTATTTTGAGCCAGAAAGTAAGCTGACTTTTATAGTAATTTTTATTTGAACATAAGTTTGGAAGAATATATTCAGGGAGCTTGAAGGAAGGCGGAGCAAATAGGGGAGGTGTACGGATGATAATAATATATATATATGGACACGGGTAGAGGCAGGATGAGTGGAGTTGGAACAGAAACCGAGAGAAATATTTGAGGTGTTTAAGTTGCTCTATAGAGAAAGAGGTAAAAGGGATATATTAAAGGTTTGGAAATGGATACATATTTAGATAAAGAGACAAGGTCCCTAGCTAGAGTAGAATTTTATTTGATTAACTCACTTGGTTTCAACATAGTTTGAAATGCTATGCAAGTAATAAATTAATTGAGATTAGGAATGATGTACATTGTTTAAGTGTTAATATTGATGGGAAGCTGAGTTTAAGGTAGAGAGTTTATTGATTTTTTTTCTGGGGGGGGGTTTCCCCCTTTTATTTTTTAATTATTCTTTTATTTTTTTCCTTTATTTTTTATTTTTTATCTTTTATTATTTTTTAACTTTTAATCTATCTGGTTTCAATATACTCCAGACTTTGCTTGATAAGGAACGATGTCGGGAATGGGATCTGGGAAGTCGGAAGGGGGTCTGGGAGGGGGGTTCATGGGGGGGAGGGGGGGAGGGTGGAAATATAGATTCAATTTTTAAAACAATGAATGCACTTGGATACTGTTGCTTTTTTCTTTTTCTTTCTTTTTTTTCTTTTCCCTAAAAATTTTTTTCCTTATAATTTTAGTGTAAATTACAAAACGAATAGACTAATGAATAATAAAAATACACCGAAGTGAGGAGTAGAGGGAAAGAAGAGGGAGGAATGAAGAGGGAGTGAGAAGGGAATGTAAGGAGGGTGAGATGGTGGGAAGGGGAGAAAGGAATGGTTGAGGGGGAGGGGAAGTAGAAGAGGGGATTGTTGGAGGGGAGAAATGAAAGTTGGAGGGGTAGAAGGTGGCGCAGTGGTTAAATGCAGCACTGCAGGCTACTGCTAGATCTACTGCTAGATCAGCAGGTCAGCGGTTCAAATCTCACCGGCTCAGGGTTGACTCAGCCTTCCATCCTTCCGAGGTGGGTAAAATGAGGACCCAGATTGTTGGGGGCAATATGCTGACTCTCTGTAAACCGCTTAGAGAGGCCTGAAAGGCCTATGAAGCGGTATATAAGTCTACTGCTATTGCTATTGCTATAGAAGAAAGGGTGTATGAAGGTTAGAAGTGTTATGAGTTGTATTTATTGCTTTTTTTAAACTGCACAGTATTTAAGTGATTGTATAAAGAAAAATGAAAATGAAATAAAAATGTTTGAAATAAAAAACCTTGGATTCTATATAGGTGGCAGTTGTTTACTATCTGGAAGAAAAGATCAATATAGATGATGTCGCAGCATTAAAAAGAAAAGGAATTGACATTGCAGATGATTATGCAAAAATACAAGTAACAATAGAGATTATTGGAAAGAGAATGGAAAACATTGAAAAAAGATCAGGAAAAACAAATGGAAAAATTGAGATTATTCACCAAATGATGATGAAATATGAGGACAGATTTAAAAAAATTGAAGAAAAAGATGAACAAAGAAATAAGAAAATTGGAGATATTGACAATAAACTGAGCATGGTTGAAAAAGACAAAAGTGGAATATTGGAATGGGAGAGCGACAAGTCAGAATTCTACCTTAGATTCCAGAATATAGAAGAAGAAAAGGGGGAAAAAAAATGGCAGAAGCAATAATAGAAATTCTGGCAAAAGCATTGGTGATAACCAAAGGGAAGATGATGGAAGGAACAGATGAGGGGTTTTGAGGGGTTTACAAGATATGCAGTGAAAAACAAGATGCCAAGAGAAGCCCATACAAGATCTACTAAGAAAGCAATTAGAACACAAATACTACAAATGGCAAGCAATATAAGATGGCACTACCATTGGATAGATACAGGATGATGTAATGAAATGCTACAATAAAAATTAATTTAAACTTAGTTAAACTTAGAATGTTACGCATAAAATGAAGTAACAATAGTTATAGTCAAATAAATAATTAATAAGGATAATAATGCATACACACACACACACACACACACACACACACACACAGACACACACACACACACACTATATTGCCAAAAGTATTCGCCTCACCCATCCACACAATCAGACTCAGTTGTGACCGAATACTTTTGGCAATATAGTGTGTGTATGTGTAAGGTGGCACAGAAGTTTTGTAACCGACCGACACACTGTATGTAACTGGAGGAAGGTTTTTATGTTTTATGTTTGTCTATGTTTGTTTGTTTAAAAATACAAGAAATTGTTTATAAAAAAGAAGATTACTTTTCCAAAGTAATTTCCATATAACCTGTAGACTATCTTTGCCAAGAAAAGAATATTTCAGTTAAAAAAATGTTAACAAAAATATTATTTGGTTCAGAATTCCTTTTTAAACATTTTCTACAGCTATACCTATGTTTTAGTTGTTTCATAAAGCTACTTTTGATTGTTTTCCATTCTTATGTAGCTAAAGAGTAGATTAGTTTATAAAACACTGTTTTTCAAACTTCTTCAAGTTACATACCTGGGATTAAACTAAATTGTCTGTATGCCTTCTCACAATAATTAGAGATACACCAAAATATTTAGTGTAAAAATATTCTTACAGAACACGTTGCATAATTAATGATAATTATATGTAATCTTTGATGTTGCAGGTAATGATTTTAATGCACCAAGCTACATAAACAACTAAAAGAACAGGAAGTACTTTCATTTTTCCTAACAAATTGCATGGATCCAGACAAATATCTTAAAAGCAATGTTTTACTTTACTGCCAAGTCTAACATGATATATTCCCTTTTTGTAATCTCTTTATTATAGAAGATGTAAATTCCTGCTTTGTAAAAAAAAATAAAAAATAGCCTACAGGAGAACTGCTAAAAGAAAATTTAAAGGTAGAGTTAAGCATTTTGATTTCAAAAGGAACAGATAAATGTAACATGGTGCATTCAATAAATCAAATATATTAGACTATGGTAGTGAGATGGACAATTAAAAATGTATAAAATGATCAGAATGTATTCATTTCTGGGATTCCATTCTGGTTTTGGACATGCTAAGAAATAGTTCCAGTATACAATTCCATACAATATTATTCTATTCTTTACATATAAGTGAAAAACTTGTTGGTTTTATTGCTGAAATATTCAAATTTATTAGGATAATTTGGTTTGGTGAAGGAACAAGATTGCTCTGGGACTGTACAACAAATCACCTCAAGTAGAACTATTATTGATAAAAATCATAGCCTAGTCTTCTTCATTTTAGCAAAAAACCCAAAGGGCATGGACCAGAGGCATAAGTGTTCTCTTTATACTGCTCTTGTTCCAGTCTATGAAATCTGCCGAAACACAATTTCATAGCTTTGCAGCTATGAGAGCAAAGATTTCCAGACACACTGAAATATTCATCCCTTGCCAATATATTCTCACTGTGGGATTTTATAATTCTGCATATTTGCACCTCTTGCCAAATTTAATATAGTAGATAAAACGTTCTTGCACTGGTCAAATCAGGTTTCATAAATTCAAAAACACCAAAGGGTATACTGCCAGATTTGTGCTTGACTAAGATTTAATCAGAGATGAAATAATTATTCCAAAGTTTGGCTATGGCACTGAGAACGCAAACATAAGCCTCATTGTTTCTGTTGGAAGCTACAGAAGAAGAGTTAGACTATAATGACCTTCTGGAAAGCATTCAATATTTGAATCTTGAAAATTTATTACATATTTGGGAGATCTATAGAGTTAACAATAAAGTATGGAACAAAATAATTCAATGGCTTTGGATCAAATGTAACAAATTTTGGCATTTTTCTTTTTACTGATTGATTATATTTTAATCTAGTAATGACTTGAATTTAGTAAACAAATTATAACCATTAAAAACAGTAACAACAATTTAAAAGAATTAAAGAAAGAATAGTCATGTACTACACACATATGCACAAGTATCAATTCGGCACAAGAAACCATTGGTTGCCATCTGAGACCACTGGATGACATCGCCAGATCTCGCTGCTTTAGCAGAGTAAGGAAGATACTCAGAGAAGATTCACACCCTGGTCAGTGTCTCTTTGCACTTGTACCATCAGCAGAAGTTATCAAAGTATAGCCAGCCAAACAAACAGATTTAAAGATTTTCAGTGTCATAAATGAGTGGTCATCCAATTATGTATAATCCATAGCTGAGTAATAAACTTTGACTCTTTATGACTTTGCAAATTGTGAAATCCTTCTCATTTTTTTTAAAAAAAGAATTCAAATAATGTTCTTCCAAAAAGCTCATTTTGAGTTTTAAATGAATACTTAATAAATTATGAAAGAACAAAATATAAAGTGAAACAAAGTTAGGAAAAAGTTCCTACTGTATTTTCAAGTACTGTCACAAATCTAGAGAACCAAAATTTGCAAGATAAAATTTTAATTAGTTGAACCTTAAAGCATATTCATCATACAAGAGTGAATGAGAAGGTGTTATTTTCCATTTTGAAGTTCCATTTCTCCAGTTTACATTTTTCTACACAATTTGGCTTATTCTAAATATTTTTTGAACTACAACTGCATTTAATCTAATAAATGGCATTTATATACAGATATTTTGTTTGAATAAATTTTAACAATTTCACTTTTCGGTATATAGGAACTGTAAATTCAATAGAGTTGCAGTATATAAATGTCATGTTAGCAAATGACAAAATAATCATAGAAACAAATTTCCATCCATTTTCTCTTATTGACTAATGCAGGAAATGACTTCTGTAGATTGGTTTATATAATACTAGCTGATTGACCCAGTTTGCCTGGGTATTTATAGATGTTGAAGCATTTGTCTGACAGGGAGCCATTGAGAGGGGGCTTTTTCCCCCCTACTCCAATGCCCACCATCCCTGCCCTCTCTACTCCCAGGTCCATCATCCCTTCCCCCTCCCATGCACTCCTCTTTTACACCCTGTCTATGGTCCTGGCACTTCATAGGCATACTGTGTGAGGGAGGTCTAGACCTTAAAGGTCCACTGTGTGAGGTAGCATGATCAACCAAAGGCCTATATACTGGCTTAATCAGGCTCTCTTCATAGGCCTACTCTGTATGAGCCTAATCAGGCTCCCTACATAGGTCTACTGTGTGAAGGAGTCTCATAGGCCTTAAAGGCATACTGTGTGAGGGAACACGTTCATTCAAAGACCTCTGTCCTGGCCTAATCTGGCTACCTTTGCTTTGTAGGCATACTATGTGAGGAAATCCTAGACCTTAAAGGCCCACTGTGTGATGGAGCACAGTCAATCAAAGGCCTCTGTACTGGCTTAATCAGGCTCCCTTCATAGGCCTACTATGTGAGGGAGGCCTAGGTCTTAAAGGTCCACTGTGTGAGGGAGCATATTCAATCAAAGGCCTCTGTACTGGCTTAATCAGGCTCCCTTTACTTCGTAGCCCTGCTGTGTGAGGAATCCTGGGAACACAGGCTGAAGTTGTTTCCTGCAAGATCAAGCTGCCGCAGTGAGGTGGGGGCAGGCAATCTGCTTAGGCCAGTGGTTCTCACCCTTCCCAATGTCGCAACCCTTTAATACAGTTCCTCATGTTGTGGTGACCCCCAACCATAAAATTATTTTTGTTGCTACTTCATAACTGTAGTTTTGCTACTGTTATGAATCGTAATGTAAATATCTGATATATTTTCATTATTACAAATTGAACATAATTAATTAAAGACCCACTTTTAGTCCAACCACTAGTAAGAGTTCACATTTGCATCAGTGAAAATCCAACAATCAAACTGAGATATTTTGCCATGTCATTGCATCTGATTAAAGACAGAAAAGACAATTTTCATAAAAAGTCTGAAAGGTCCTCTGTGAAGAATTTTATGACTTCTGGATAATGAAATGACTCAGATTCAAGAGGAGTTGAACTTCAGCTGCACAACATCAACAGATGTAACTGGCCCTTTTCACAGGTCACTTACATACTGTATAAACTAAACGTATGTAACTAGAAGAAAGAAAGCTTTCTGGAAATTTCTTTATAAGCTTAGAAGGCTACCCTTTTTAAACTCATCACAAACAATTGCAAAATATCTTCCATGTAATAATAATTCTATTGTCACCAACATATCAAATGAGTTCAGCCAATATCAAAATCATTATGGCTCACAATGTACTTAGCCACCATAGTACATGACTACATAACAAATTATATAATTTATAATTCAGTTTGCCACAAACCCAACAGTAGTTTGATTCATCACTAGTGCAATGTATGAATACAGGGCTAAGGCAAGAATTAATACTGATTATAGCTTGAGCTGAAGAGAGCAGAAAGTGGCTGACTTGGGGCTGATAACACTCAAATTGGCCTTCCTCAGAGGTTGTTATTTGAATGGCAATCCCCGGGCCGGGCACTCTAAACTCCCAGAAGGAAGAGGGGATAGAAAAGCAATAACTAACGAATTAGGGCACTGACCCAATTGGATTCAAAGCCCATACTTGAGCATCGTGCAAAGTTACAGGTTAAATTCGTGCAGCAAAGTAAGCAAAGTGTGAGGATGCCTCCTTTGAGACTCAGCGGGTTGCAGCTCTGGATCCTCACTTCCCTAGTTTGAAGTTGAAACCTGCTACCTGGCCCAAGAACCTCAAAGGGGGAAGCTGGCACAACGTCCTTGCCACCATGATGGTTCCTCTTCCCTCTCGGTTGCCTGGGTAGCCTGAAGGGAAAGACGCTTCCCTCGGCCACTCGGCGTGGGATATTCCGTAAGATGGCAGAGGCATCTTGTGAAAAAAAGGCCTTGCCAAACAGCCGTCGTCAATTTGTCTTGCCCCTTGCCAAGCAGGGCGAAGCAGCCAATGCGCCTCCAAAGAGGGACAGCCACTTCTCCTTCCTGCCTTGGCCAAAGAAAGAGCAGGAGCCCAGCAGATCAAGGGAATTGGTCCCAGCTCCTTCCTTCACTCCCTGCTCTTCTCACCTGAGATCTTTGCCAGGCCACCAGGGGCTACCGTGGCCGAGTGAGGCTCCCTTTCTAGGAAAGGAGGGGCAACTGTTCAACGCTTGGTGCTTGGGGCGGCTCTCCCAAAGAGCATATCAGAAGCTTTGCTGAGCAGGAGCATCCGGCTGACACCCAGCCTTTCTTTTCCTGCCTCAGAAGGGGATGCCGGGAGCTGTAGTTTGAGCTCAGTCTATGCCATTCCTAAAACCATAGAAAATATGTGTTTTCTGATGGTCTTAGGCAACCCCTGTGAAAGGGTCGTTCGACCTCCAAAGGGGTCACAGGTTGAGAACCGCTGGCTTAGGCCATGGCATGCTCAATCAAAGACTCTGAACTTACTGATTACTCTGTAATCAGGCTCCCTTCCCCCTCATCACAAACAATTGCTGCTCTAGGATGCCACACATTCTCCTTAAAGGCCCAGGATTTCTAGAGTTATGCTGGAACACACACACACACACACACACACACACACACACACACACACACACACGGTGTCTTACCCCTCCAGTATTTGTTTCCAGAGGGTAAGTCATCTGTGACCCAAGTTTGGTTGAAATTGCTCAAGGCATTCCAGTGTTAGGCTGGAACATACATACATACATACATACATACATACAGACAGACAGACAGACAGACAGACAGACAGACAGACAGACATCTTAGATAGATGATAGATAGATAGATAGATAGAGAGAGAGAGAGAGAGAGAGAGATAAGATAGATAGATAGACAGACAGACAGACAGACTGATATATCTTGATCCTAAGAAACTTAAATATAAAATCATTATTTTAGAAGAAATCCAAGACAAGATACATATGTGAACTTGAAATATAAGAATGGTTTTCATGTTGAATTGAATTCTATATTAGATTTTGTTTTTTTAAATTTCTTTATTTTATTCAAAAGATTAAAATCCAAAAGAAAAAAATTAACAAAGACAAAACAAAACTAGACAAGGACATTAAAAAATGTGAATTATAAAGAACTTGGTTTGGTTTTCAAATATAAGGTGTGTTTTTTTTAACTTTATTGTGTACTCCCACAATTTGCTAATTTTCTACAGAAAAGATTATACGGTACATAATTCCAGTGAGAAGCCTAGAGCATCCAGTCGCTGTAAGCCAGTTTGATATATTTTGTGGCAATATGTGTTTTAGGAATATTTAATAAAAGAATACAGAAGGATGTTGGGAAACAAATTTAAACCTTTAGCATGTATTCACTTTCCCACTCCTGATGTAGAAAGATCTCATTTGGGAAACAGACTGAGGATAAGACATCTTTTACTTTCCTCATAAAACAGTCCTCTTATCATCAGATCTGATGCTGAAACATTCAGTATAATATCAAATATGTAAGCTAGCTGTTACTCAACTTATGGAAGAAGCAATTTTACTACCATTAAATTTTAGGTTCTCAATACATTTATATAGGAAATGGTATATAAAAAAGATGGAAGTAAGAATTATTAGCAAGAATGAAAGGTAAATGGAGGCATATAGTGAAAGACTTGATGTAAACTAGTTTTTGTTTTTAATTACTTGGCTTCCTCTTTCTTACTATTTTCTTGTGCCCTGCATAACAATGTTTAACCAAAAAGGAATTTATTGGTTGATATGTATGGAAATATAGGTTCTAAATAAGGCATGAATGCTAAAAAAGGGTTTGTTCATGACATAACATTCTTCACTGACCTGTTAAAAAAATGCATGTTCTAAAAAGCAACTTCCCTTAATAAATTCCTACCCTTGGTGGAAAGAGCTAGGTGGACTAAGATTTGTAGTCTATCTGTGCTCCTCAGTTTTATTACAATCCTATGATATTGCCAATGTTAAACTAAAATACAACAATCAAATTGATAGTACGGCATTGTTGAAAAGCAACGTTAAAAATAAAACTGCTAATTGAAATTATTTTTAAAAATTACATAATACAAATTAAAAGAAAAATCCCTTAATATTAATATATAAAAAGTAGAATATTGCTGTAAATTTTCTCTTCTACAGGACAAATATATACAAAGCATAACAATTCATTTTTTAAAACAACATTTCAAATCATAAGGAATCTGATCTTGTATCTCTGCTGTTCTAAAGCTAAGATACAATTCAGATTCATTCAGCTACCCTTAATAGTCCGATATATTTTTGTCCTAAGATAATATATGTTTTCTGCAGCATTTCCAGGCACAATATAGCTTCCTCGTAGATAGAATAATTCCAGTATTTGGGGATAAAATTTAATGGTATGTTAACATTTTTAAGTAAGGTTTTTTGTGTGTGTGTGTGTGTGTGTTTGCGTGCTTGCGTGTTTGTCTATATGTGTAATAGGAATCAATCTTTTGTTTGGGCAGTAAGATATCTTCAGATTTCCTTGGTCTTTCTTTCACCAATTATTATATACTGTATAGGTAAGCCTATGGAATGGCAACTATACATGTCCCATGATAATGTTGCAGGATCTAATCCAGTCACTGAGACCAGAGTTTTAGTCTTCCAAGTTTTCAGACTCAGAGAATTTTTCTCTCTCTCGAATGTGTGCATTGGGCTGTTCTATGCATTGTATTTATGTGGTGTTCGATTGTGTATGGCTTTTAGTTGGCAGGATGAGAACCCACTCTAGTATTTAGCAAGCAAAACAACTGAGATTCAAGCAGAATAGGTACCTACAAGAATTTATCACAAGATGCCTATGCAACATGCAGAGAAAAAAGAGAAAGGAAGAAATAAGATACAAGACCAACTATATGTTGCACCTTGTCATACATGAAAAACATTTTGGAGAAGTAGAATAAAATTTACATAGTCATGTAGCTTGTCCCTGTGACTATAAAGGACAGATGGGTAGGAATCTAATAATCATATTACAAAAACACAAATAAATGATTAGATGAAGAGACCTGAATCATTAGTAGTTTCACATTGCAATGAATAAGAACATACATTCAGTTTTGCAGGTACTAAGATTGCTGGTTGAGCAAGGAGAAAATTAGCCAGAAAAATGATTCAAGCATGGGAAATGAGCCTCTTGTCAGTCAGCAGGAGTTCTGATTTACCACCAGCTTACCAAGCACTTAAGAGCAGAGGCAGTAGTAGTACAACATTACAATTAACAACTAAAAGCCACCCACAATCAGGCATCACTTAAATACTATGTATAGAATAACCCAGGGTGTACATTCTGAAGAGAGAGAAGTTTCTGAGGATGGCTTCCAGCATGCGTCCAAAAGCGTGGAAGATTAAACATCTGGTCCCAGCGACTGACTGACTGACTCAGATTGGATCTTTCAATTTCACATTGATTGGAAAAGAACAGTTAACTGCACTGTTACTATTCTATAAACTTTGTTTAGTGATTGATAATCCCAAACTAGTTATTGACCAATTTTGTTGTATTTATTTTGTACAATGACAATAAAGGCTATATATAAATCGACCTGTCTTGGATCTCATTCAGTTTTGGTGTATTCAACTATTTTAAAAATTATTGTGATTGCCAGCTAAGGCAATTAAAGTGAATTATGTAGTGTGTTTTAAAAACAAAATTAAAAATCCAGAAAGTAGTAACCAAAGTTGAAAAAATCCAAAGGGGAATGTAAAATTAAATATATTTTTTTTGGCTAGCTGATAAATATAAAATGAAGTATGTAATGACAGAATAAGTACTTTACTAAGGGTTGAAGATAAATTGGAAGCAAAATAGAATCAGCAGCTTCACTGCACATAACTTGATATTCCAAATGCAGTAGAGTAAGCTCGGGCAACTTTTTGATAAACTGATTTCAGCTACTGGAACATTAATTGTAAAGCTAGGAGGGTAAGAGAGAGGGAGGGAGAGAGGGGGAGGAGGGAGGGAGAGAGAGAGATGGAAGGAGGGAGAGAGAGAGGGAGAGAGATATGATCATACAGAGCATCAGATATGTAAAATGCTGCAATCCTGGTTGCAGAATGCAATAAGGACAAGTATCTAGTTGTTATTTTTATGTTCAGATCAATTTTCTGAATACACTAAAACATTTGAATAAAAAAGACATAAACATACTTGATTGAGAGACAGAAAGAAAAATACCATCCTTCTAAATGTAGAACAATTTACAGGATTTTCCCAAGCAACTGTCTACATTAATCTGTCTGTTCCACTTTAGTTGTTTTGTTCTCATCACTGTGTCTCATATAAGTTCCCAAGAAGACAAAAGAGTAGACTTCAAAGTGTAAGATTTTTGGTCAAGTTATTTTACAATAAGGGCTCAGAACCTGTGGTTCTTTTGTTGTTGCTAACTAACTACAGTTCCCAGTAGCCCCAGCCCACATTTCCCAGACATCCAATAGATCTCCATATGCATCCCTCTGTGTGTAATTAAAGTATTACAAGCAGAAATAGGGAAATAATATCATAGATCTTTTCTCTGTACCTTTTCAACAATATAAGTGACAAATATGCAGAAGAGACGAAATGATAAACCACATCTAGTTGAATCCTTAACTCATGTTTGCACACACAAATAATTCATTGAAAAAACCCCAAAGAATCTTGTGAAAATTTAAAGAGCTGATTAAGAATGCAGTTCATTAGATACTTCATAGATAAAAGATAATGCTTGGATCTAACAATATGTGTAATCTAAGTTACAATTGTGAGCGGCATTCATTGGCAAGAAATAAGTGCTTCAAAGGGAACAAGAAGGAAAAAATGAAAAGAGCTATGGACTGGATATTTCAAAGTACTATTATTTTTAATATAGTAAAAGAACATTATATATTGTATAGATCTGTTCTAAGAAAGCCTATATTCTGAATATGTTAATATTTTATGGGCATACTTGCCCTCCAAATACAGTATTTATTTATAAACATTTTGCTAATATTTTAATGCTTCAATTTGCCCTTCCTTCCTTCCTTCCTTCCTTCCTTCCTTCCTTCCTTCCTTCCTTCCTTCCTTCTTTCCTTATCTAAAAACAATATATACATAAATACATTTCCATTTATCTTTCTACTCTAAATCACTAATTTCAAATGGGTTGTTTACCCAATTGGGATATATCCACAGTTACCATTGAAGCTATTCATGTCTTGTGCTCATGCTTTTAAGAAAGTAAGGATTTTAAGAAAGGAGGGAGGGAGGGAGGGAGGGAAGGAAGGAAGGATCTTATTTTTAACTTTCCTTTCATCTTCTTTCAGCTAAATTATCTGCATAACTTGATGTCCCATTATGTTGAAGTTGTGCAATGGCTCACTGACCTCATTAACATTCTTATCTTTTTACTAACATGCTGGGTGTATGAGACCAGACTGGTTATTATCTTGGCTACCCCAGAGCTTAAAGCACCATTATCTTTACCACACATGTTTACTGCCTAGCCCCTATCTACAGCCTGCACACATCAGCTCTCTGACATTTGTTACACGTTCAAGGCTCTAACAGGATGGAAATGGAACTGATGGGAAAAGCAATCCATTCTCTTGGTGCCATGCATATTTCCACTTTCACTTTGGAGAAGGGCATCAATCCATTCATGTGGCATTCATTTAACTTCAACATCACATTTTAAGGAACATGTGAATGCAAATAAAAAGTGGTGGCAAAGGAGAATGGTTAGTCATTTCCAAGCTCCCGAGTTAAGAATAAGGGATTTGTGTATGGTACTTATGTTTTCCTTCGTGATACAGTGGGCTTTTGACAAAGGAAGTGGCCATTTTATACTGCACTCATCCAACTCTTTTTTTAAAAAAAGTTTCTTGCGTATTAAAATTACAAGAGCGGCTCTGTAAGGAAGATAAATAGTGGAGATTACAAAGAATAGTTTGGGTAATGAGAAGGACAAATGGGTTTAATTAAAAATAGCTGGTATAACACACACTAATAGGAAAAAATGATGATGTCCTCACAATTGCTTGGC
The DNA here is from genome assembly GCF_051295495.1 of Thamnophis sirtalis. NCBI lineage: Eukaryota > Metazoa > Chordata > Lepidosauria > Squamata > Natricidae > Thamnophis > Thamnophis sirtalis. Next base: position 45,173,370 of record NW_028261390.1, on the reverse strand, counting down.
ATGCTTGGATGCTTTGAACACTAAGCTCTCTGAAAATATCCCACCGCTTCAGTAATTCCTTTTTATGTATACATATAACGTATATGTTGTCTCTAGAGTTATAGGAAAAAATGGAAACTTGGAGCAGAAAGTTTCCTGGCTATAATCAGCAACTGGTAGGAATCACACATATACTATGATTTGAAATGATAATTTAGAAACTCTTTATATTTTGGGCATGAAAACAAGCCCAGCTGTTAAACCTTCTAAAGAGAAATGTCTGTGGACTTTAGCTAATAACTGATATAAACATGGAAAAGACACCCTTCCAGCCCTAATTGCAAAAAAGTTGCCAGGCTTTTAAACCTAGCAAATGCACAGGCAATCAGTAGACACTGAGGGAGAGGAGAATAGGCTCTTGGATCTGGCCACTTCCTGGATGGTTTCATAAGCGTGACAGCCAGGAACATAGTTGTCCAGAACCACCCAGTGCACCAGCTGTGGTATTTCTTGATGAAAGAAAATCTGGCTACAAGTTTTAATGCATTAATCACCTCCCATTTAGATTATTGAAATGAAGGGCATATGTGAAAGAGGGAAAGTATTCAGCAACTGCAAGTTATTGAAAAGGTGATATTTGTAAGGACTATATTTTGTAGAGCACATTAAATCAATCTTAAAAGAGCTTTGCTATATCTTGTTGGCTTCCATGTATAATGCACAGTTTGTTAAGTTCAGGATATCTAAAAAAAACCAAGTCATTTTTCATAAATTTCAAGGTGCAAACATTTGATGGAAATTGTAGGCATGGCTACCATAATAAAATGTATTCTGTTTTTCATGTTCTAAAAGGATAAGGTACAGAGCTACTGCCTGCTCATGAGTGACAGTTTAATGTATCAACAGAGAAATCAAAATGAGTGATTCTTTTTTCCTACTTCTGATATCTAGCAAAGATTATTCTTTAATATCAGTCATTTAATACTGAATATTTTTGCTACCTCCAGTTTTTTTGCTCCTTGCCTAAAGGTAACTAAAAATGAAAGGTTTTCATTCTGGTATTGCCTGTTGAGCCAGATGCTACATATTGTATATATAAAACACAGTTTATGAAATAAATAAATAAATAAATAAATAATTTTGTGCATTAATTTGATATATGATATTTTGGTGTTTACAATAGCATTGGCCCAAACAGACCTGGACTTCTTCTACAAAAAAAGAAGTCTGAGAATATATATTTCCTATCTAACTTTTCCTAGCAGAAGCCCAGATCTGCTTGGGCCACCTGTCACTTCAACAATGAAATATTATTCATTCTCTTCCCTGCCTCTCTCTCTCACAAACACACCAGAGGTGAAATCCAGCAGATTCTGACAGGTTCTGGAGAACCAGTAGGTAGTGGAAATTTTGAGTACTTTGGAGAACCAGCAAATGCCTCCTCTGGCTGGCCCCAGAGTGGAGTGAGAATGGAGATTTGGCAGTATGCTTCCCCTGGAGTGGGGTGACAATGGAGATTTGGCAGTATCATTTCCCTGGAATGGGGTGGGAAGGGAAATTTTGCAGTATCCTTCCCCTGCCATGCCCACCAAGCTACACCCACCATGCCACACCATGGCCACCAAACCATGGCCACAGAACCGATAACAAAAAAAAATGAATTTCAACTCACTCTCTCCCTCCCCCCCTCTCTCTCTCTCTCTCACCCATCCACCCAACTCATCCATCCATCTATTTATCATAATCCCATTTTTTCCAATGAAACTCTGGATGCCAAATGTAAAATATAAAAGCTTATTTCAGCCATTAAAACTATGGGGAAATACTATGTTAAGGCCCCATCTTAAATGTGTGCAAATGATAACTCACTTAGAGTAATTAGCCGTGCCGAAAAGATTTAAACAAACTTGCTGAAACTTTCAGGTATTTGTTTCTCATAATTTAAGAATCTTAAACAAATAGGTGAAATGTCAATAAGGAAGTATTAAAAGCAATGCATCACTTTAAGAAGTGCATAGCAGGGAATTTTCCAGCTCTGGATCCACAGTTTATCTCATAATATATGACTGTGAAAGCTCTTAAATCTTAGCAAAGAAGTTTACTACAAAACGTCTCTGCATTTAATTTAAATATCTGAATGCTGTTACAGAAAAGAAACTAGTATTCCCCCAACAAGGAAACAGTTTAAATTTGGATTAACATTTGATTGCTTCTTCAGATTAAAAAGAAAAAAGAAAACTAAAGCATGGAAAATTGATATGCAGATGTCCTGCTTATTTATCAAAGCCACAGATGCAATTTAAAATATGTAATTCTGTTAAATGATTTTAGACATATGAACAGCTGTGATTTTTTCCTATGAAATATCCATGCCCAGTATAAAAAGCTTTCCAGCAAAGGGGGGGGGGACAACAACACTCTGCCCTCTTTTAGAAAAGGAAAACAAAGTGAATCCACCCCAAAGTTTCTCATCATTTTGTTAATATTTGATTACAAAGGCCTCTAATTTATTTATTATCAACTTCTCATCCTGTCTTTCTACTTAACTGGTTAATAAAGGCAGTTAATAAAAGTTATAATATAAAAGCAACAGATTAAAGAGCCATAAACTGATACTAGATATTGCAAGATTGACTTTGAGTCGGTCACAGGGATTAGTGATTTACTTTTCCAAGCTTTCAGAGTCATGCTGAAGCCCATCTTCAGGCAATTTCTCTTTCCTGGAAAATGTGTTTTGAGCTGTTCTTATAGTGCTTATGCAGTGCCTACCTATTGGCTGATTGGTGTGTTGATGGCTGGTGATTGGCTGTCATTTCCTTTTGCTGCCAAGCCCTCAGCTCCTAAGTATTTGATAAACTAATGGTAAATCAGCACTCCTGTTAACTGACAAGAGGCCTATTTCCTAGACTACAAGTATTTCCCTGACTGTCTTTGTACCTGGATGGCCAATGATCTTAGTTGTTGTCAAATTAATAAGATAGTAGATATTAATTGACCAGTGAACAATGGCAAAAATATATACCTTGCAGATTTTGTAATGCAGAAGAATAAGAGTTAAATTGTAGAAGCTCAGAGATTTTATTATTGCTACCTATACAAGAATCTAATCATCATGATCAAAGCTAAATTGGCACTAGCTAAGGATCAACAGAATTCATTGGGAGTGGATTTGGTCATCTTGTGGCAATGCAATGACTCCAAACTAATGACATGTTCAACCCCGTCTTTTAGCTCAGTCTGCTCTTCTCCTACGTAAATATGTTTATTCGAGGAATATATTTGATTTTTCTTATTTTGGAAAACGCTATTGACAAAAGTGAGAAATGAGATGTTTTACATGTGTTGTAGAAGATTGTGATAAGGATCACCTGTTATTGTGCTGCCCTGCTCCCCCCCCCCCCCCCGCACATGTACAACAAGAATTCTACTGATGTTTATTAAAAACCCCAAACTGGTCATCGGAAACCACCCTATTGCACAGATCCAGATTCCGAGTTCAGCACAGCAAGAGTTACTAGGTAGCTGAGTCCAACAGATGCACACAAAGCCCAGGAAGGCATTTCGTGATTCAAATGAGCCAGGATACATGACACAAGCATACAAGGCACAAAACTGGGCAAGTTGCTTCAGCATCACTCAGTCCTCAGGATGGGATTAAGTAGGCATTGCCAGTGCAACCTTTCATGAGAGGCAAAGTTGCCTCCTCATGATTAGCCTAGCTTACCAGCATTGTACATGTCTCCTATCTGTTCTCTGTGTCCTTGGGTCAGGAGAAGGTGTGGATTCCACCTCCTCTTCCTTGCTAATGGTTGACAACTGCTTCTGGTCCTCTCCTGGAGTCTCCTGGCCAACTTGCTGCAGCTGTGGCTCACCTCACTCAGTCTCAACCTGTTGCTTGCCCATTGATCCAGCTGAGACTGATCCATCAGGTTAACATTCTCCAAGCCTCATCCTGATCAATGGCTCCATGTTTTCCTCTGCCCAGCTCAACTCACTCTCCTCCTCTGAACTTGTGTCTGGAAAGGGATCCAGAGGCAGATCCATGAGAGTTATTTGTCTAGTTTTATGTGTTTACATCTTTTCTCATTTCATGTATGTCTGTTCAAAGCAAGGTGAGATAGCATGAACTCTGTTAAATTTAAGTTTTTCCCCAACCAAGCTTTTCCTCATACTATGTTCAATATAACTTCTGAATAGGTAGCCTTCTATATATGATTACCAAGTCTGTATGATGAAACCAGTTCATGAACATCACAGATTTGGTAGCAGATTTGAGGCTCCCTCAGCTGTGTTTTACACATGGATCTTATGGGTCCTTACTAGAATAAAGGAGATCATTATATTATTGCATTTCTAAATTTTGAGTTTTGTTAATATATGGCATAACATTTTCCTAATTCTAGCATATAATGAATATCCCAAAACTGATTAAAACATGGAATCGTGAAAAGCTAAATAGCTCATTTGTTTTATGGACCAGGAAAAGTTGTTAAATATCAAAATTTAACACTGCTAATGTTCCTCTGAGAATTAATTCCAAATATTATACATTTATTTATTCAACCAATTTTATTTCTATAATGTTCTTCTACCAATGGAGCCTTGGGCAAACAAGAATGGATTCTGACACCTGCTATCTCTTGAATAATAGAATGCTTAGTTGATGCAGACAACAATGTCAATTGCCCTCTTTTTGTATTAAAAATTACAATTAAAAAGATAGAAACTAATGCAAACTAAAAAAAAGGAATAAAAACAAAAGTAGGGTGCAGAAAAAGAAAAATATAGAAAGAAAACTAGAAAATAAGAATATAGTAAAGGAAAAGAAAAGAAATTAATAAAGAAATGACTTCCCCTTTCATCTCAATGAGTATAATTTTTTTTAATAACTCATCACCTCTTAAAATACAATAAATGATCTCTTCTTATATCCCAACTATAAACAAGTCCTTAAAGCTCCATTGTTCAGTACTTAACAGCAAAAGTCTATGAAGTGTTAGTAGAGATAACACGGATCTGTTTTAATGTTGATTATATATAGTTTATATTCTTTCTTTTTACTTTTAACAACTTTAATTTTTAATCCCTTCAAATAATGTTCCTAGATTTCTTTTCATTTTTTCTTTGCCCCTTCTCATAAAATTGGAAAATAAAGGTTTGACTTTTCACTCTTGCATTTTGGAATAAATAGTCACAGCTTAGGTATGTTCTACTGTCTCTGGTAAAACCTCTGTACTTTTCTATTAATATATTATGGTTACCACATATATTTTCTTATTAAATGGTTTGCTTGTTTTAATTTACATTTATTGTTTTATCTTGTGGGAGGCTTATGCATGCTGTAAGTATGTGAATAAAATAATGAATATGTTTATTAATTCATTCAAAATGTATTGTTATGTATATTAATATTAATTGACTTTGATTGTATATTAATTGACTTTGATAGTTCACTAGCAATGAGATCATTATGTGCTATGCAAGTTGAAAAAGAAGTGATTGTGCTCCATTTGCTCCTTGATAGATTTTTCTGAATGTTAATTGTTGCACATTAATTAGAAATTACTAAGGAAAGCCAGATAGTAATTATGAAGAAGACAGAAAAGAGAATTCAAAATTGGTTACTTTATAAAAGAAGAAATTGAAATATATTTTCTTTGATTGACTATTTCTAATTTAGCTGTTAATGTCAAAACCAAGTGTGACATTCTTCCAAGCTGAGTTCTTTATTGTTTCATCCTATAGACAAAATCTTGCCAGACTGAGCAGTCTTCTATAAGCATCCACAATACACATAGTGAACTATTAGAAAGAGATTGTCTTCTCCCTCTTTCTCTCATACATAATATCCAGACTGAGTTGCTCAATCTGGGTATTTTACCTCTGGAATTCACCCATTCACTCTTGGGAATCCATTTCCTTATTACATTTCATCACAATTATTGAAAATAGAACATTAGACTAAGTCTTGATCCAGCAAGGTATTTATTTTGTTATCAACTCTAATAGTTCTACTAAAACAAATCATGATCACACTTTCTATATGTAGCTATACTAGTAGGCTGTGATGTTAAGTTATTGTTTCAGTCTAACTCCAAGAAGCAATTCAATTTCATCCTGTAAAATAATCAATTTGTTGCTGATATTCCACTTTTCATTTTACTTATAAATGGGACACTATTTATATGAATTATAACATAACAATGATTTCAATATGTTTTTTGAGAAGGAAACTATAGCAGCCTTCATGTTTCAATTATTATTGGTGGTGCAGTGGTTAAGGAGCAGTACTGCAGGCCACTTCAGCTGACTGTTATCTGCAGTTCAGCAGTTCAAATCTCACCGGCTCAGGGTTGACTCAGCCTTCCATCCTTCTGAGGTGGGTGAAATGAGGACCCAGACTGTGGGGGCGATATGCTGTCTCTGTAAACCACTTATAGAGGGCTGAAAGCTCTATGAAGCGGTATGTAAGTCTAACTGCTATTGCTAAGTTTACAATTTTTCATTTTATACATTGTACAGGAAAATGGAAATGTTTTTCTCTGCTTTATTATTAGTGATAATAATAAGAAACAAAGATTGGTAAGAAGAATGTAGTTTCTAAGAATTCCAATTTATGTTAGACAACAACTCAGTTACAATAACAAAACAAACATTGAAAGCTACAGATTTATTTGGTTCTCTGTATTTATCAATGCAAGGGACATGATGACTCAGTGGCTGAGGTTGTCGATTAGAAAGGTCGGCAGTTTGGCGGTTCAAATCCCTAGCGTTACGTAATGAAGTGAGCTTCTGTTACTTGTCCAAGCTTCTGCCAACCTGTCAGTTCAAAAGCATGTGAAAATGCAAATAGAAAAATAGGAATCACCTTTGGTGGGAAGGTAACAGTGTTCCATGCATGTTTGGCATTTAGTCATACTGGCCACATGACCAAGGAAAAGTCTTTGGACAGTGCTGGCTCTTTGGCTTTGAAATGGAGATGACCATTGCCCCCTAGAGTCGGGAACAACTAACACATATGTGTGAGGGGAACTTTTACCTTTTTATATATCAGTCTGTTTTTTTTAATTAATAGAACATTTTAAAAATTGTGTCTTCATTTGACATTGAGAATATTTTCAAAAGCTGTGATAGAGATGACTGATATATATTTGGCTGAATTTCTTCAGCTGCCCATTCTTTTTCTACACCTACACCTACTGTACATACCCAGCAATGTTCAGTTGTGTCACTTCACAGCAATCAATAAAAGTGTCATTATAGGAGATTGACATTAAAGTATGCCTGGTCAGGAACCTCAAAGTAGCTGGTGAAAAATCCCATTTAACATTTTGAGCTCAGAATGTTATGAGCTGCACCTAGGACCCCTGCAAGACACCTTGGTAGAAAATGGTATCTCTTTCCATCTTTTTCACTTTTTTTCACTTTTATTTTTCACTCTAATCCTATTTCAGAATGTTTTCTTCCATTTTTATTTACTGAATCAATGGCCCAGAAAAATAAGAGTAAACCCAAATACTGAAATGTTCTTAATATTTTCTTTTAACTTTTTACTGCCTTGAATGTAAAGTATGGTTCTATGTGAATATTTTATGTAATATTCCCTCATCCAAGGCATGGGTAATTGATGTTTCTCAATAAATCTGGTTGTCAACTTGGTCAAAACGAAAAAGGCGCTCTAGATAGATATAGCTGCATTTATTCCTGGCTTCTATAATGGGGAACAGATGAATCTTGACTTATATCTCCATTTTTTCAAGAGCCCTTTCTCAGGAACAGTGGAAAAATGACTAGAAGAAATATGTCAGTGTCAAAAGATATTGTCACTTCTTTATCAACCAGGGACATGGAATGCCAGCAATTATCTGAATCTGTTAATTAATTAATACTATTATCTATAATCATGTACAGCAAGTCAGTTTGGTGTAGCGCTTAAGTGCCAAGCTAGAAATCAGGAGATTTGTGAGTTGTAGTTCCATATTCAACACAAAGTTAATTGAGTGACCTTAGACCAATCACTTTATCTCAAGCCTAGGAAGAAGGAAATGGCAAACCATTTCAGAAAAACCAACAATTTTTGTTTTTTGTTTTAATTATGCTCCTGGTACCTGCTCATTGACATTTAAATTTCATTATACCAGTGCCAGATAGAATCAACTTCCTATGTTTCAGATAGTCAAATATTTTCACATCATAAATCATTCTATAGTGCTGTTTTATTGAGCTAAGATGAAAAATAACTAATTTATCTGAGTGATCTTTGAAAAACTAACATTTTCAAGTATTTAGAAAAACATGAGAGCATTTTAGTGACTTTAAAAAGCTCAGCTGGCAAAGAGGAAAACATTGACCTCAAAAATTCATTTGGATAGCAAAATGCCCAGTCAACAGAGAATTAATGACTTCTACTAATTACATAACCCAATATTCTGATATTTTGATATTTTTGAATAGTCACGGATACATATGCACAATGGAATTTGTCAGATTTTTTGTTCAGTCTTAACCTTTTTTTAAGTGTAGCTAGTTTGCTTGTGTAAAACTCTTTTGGAAACACACACACATATATGTACATATTCAATTTGTTTTTTAACAACACATTCATTTTGCTGCATGCTAATTTTTGAAGATGCAACATATCTGTCTCTTCACTCTAATCTGAAACAACTATAGAAGAGAATATTTTTGTCTATATAGTATTCTTCCCTGTTGCCTGTTTAAAAGAAAGGTTTCTGCTAATGAAACCTATTTCATTAATTCAGTCATTTGCTTTTTTTATCTGAAAAACTTTCATTTGAATGATGCCACAGAAAATTTGGTTCAAATTTTGTCTCCTTGCTATTTATTACAAATGGAAGCAGAAAGCAGTTTTGTGTCAAGAACAATTTCCTACACTTCTGGTATTTTCTTTACAAGACTTAGATATTGGATATGAGGTCTTTGCTAAAAATGCATAAGCAAAGGAAAACCATTTAATATTTTTTACCAGGAAAAGATTCCTGAGCTAATGAAACGCTGCAGAAACAAGTCAACCTTTGAAGGAACATTGCTGCTTACATAAATTAAAGCTATCTCATCTTTATCCCTGCTTATGAAATTGATCCCAGAATGTATCAGTTTTCAACAAATCTTGTTTCACGTTTTTTGTCATATTGAGTAAGAATGATGAAAAATTAGAAGATATGTTAATTTACTGTAGGAATGTATTATTTTGTTCTTATTTTCAAGGAGACAGATTACAGACAAGAAATCTGTATTTTTTCAAATGTTGCTCAACTATAATTTTAAGGGAGCAACGTCATGTCCCTGTCGGAGTCTGAATCTGTGGAGGAGGATAAGCCAGAGCTGTAGTCGATGGAGATCAAGAGGATGGCTTCATTGGCTTTGGAGGAATATGGGGAGAAGCAGGATGAAACAGTCCAGGGCCTTTCAGGATTGGGATGGATTTTAGCAGGGAGGAACAGGGCAAGATGACCAAGAGAGGGCAAGCAGTAGAAATGATGAGTGCTGAAGCTCAGACAATGAGCAAGGACTGCCCCCTCCTGATCTCTGAGCACAGAGAGGGGAGAGAAGGTGAAAACAGTGCAGTCCAATCCAATGACTTGGGAAGAGAGTCCCCCATTCTTCTTCACAAGGCACACCTGGGGACTGAGATTTAATGAGATGCTGTGGGGAAGGGCGTTTGTTGGGAACAAATGTTGAATTTGTAGAGTTTTGCAGACATTTGGAGTTTGCAGGATTGCTTGCTTCTTTCTTACTTCATGGACTCTTGTTTTTACTTTGTGGACTCATTGTCTTTTTTCTTGCTTTGTGAACTCATTTCCTTATTCCTTTGCTTTGCTGGACTGCATGGAGCCAGAGGCTGCTGTGTGTGTATGTGTGTGTGTGTCTCTGTGTGTGTGTGCTTGCTTTGCTTTGGCACTTGCCAAAAACGTGGGAGAGTTTGGGAAATTTGTAGAATTAAAGGAGTGTTTGAACTTTGAGATGGCTGTGTGGCCTTCATGCCTTGTCCTGAGTCATCATAGAGCAATATGAACTATTCAAGAATACTTCTTTTCTCGGCAACCAAATTTCTTTTTAAAATATAATAAGCTGACAGTCTGGGTTCGAGACCTAAATGCCACATGAAAGGCTGGCTCCTGTTACTTGCCCCATCTCCTGCTCAGCTAGCAGTTTGAAAGCATGCAAATGAGAGTTCATAAATAGGTATTACTTTGGTGGGAAGGTAACAGCATTCCATGCACTTTGGTCTATGTATGTGATGGTCACATGACCATGGAAGTGACTTTGGATAACACAATCTCCTTCAGCTAAGAAACAGACATAAGCATTCTCCCCCCCTTAGAATCCAACCTTTACCTTTACCTAAGCAAAACATAACATGAAAATAAGCAGTCTATTCACCTGCATGAATAAATTAGAGGGAATTAATTTTTTTTACCAATATTAAATAAAGCATTTATAATAATAATAATAATAATAATAATAATAATAATAATAATAATAATAATAATAATAATAATAATACTCCGCCGTTGCCGGTCCCAAGCCCAGATGAGAAAGGAGGAGGGTTGGGGTCAGGTTGGCAACTAGCCCTATAAAAAAAAACCCCTGCCAACCCATACAATATGGTGAAAGAAATGAATAAAAATTTTATACTGCACCGGTCGTCGCGCGGGTTAACAAGGGCCGCGGCGGATGTTGGCGTCCCTGGATATCCGATGACAAGTGGGCTACAAGTGGACCAGCCAACAAAACGACAAAAATATAGTGCAGATGAAAACCGTGCCATAATGGCCTGTTACTACAACTCAGAGCCAGAAAAAAGAGGTTATTTAAAGTGAATGTATGAATTATGGAAAGAACAATATCCAGATTCAAATGTTAGTGAACAACGACTAGCAGATCAAAGGCGATTTATTATATGGAATAAAGTGTTTAGTGAAGTTGAACTTGAGGAAATTCAGGCAAATTGCAAAACCAAAAAAACAATATCACAAGCAGAAATAACTGATATTCAAGACACAACTAAAGACATTATAGTAGAACTCCCAGAAGAAGCTCTCGGGGAGGAAATAACACCACCACCACTAGAACCAGTTATCACTGAACCAACTGATGAACTAACTCAAAAACAAAAAGAATTGAAGGATAAGATCATGGAGCATTTTCTGCTTAATGAGGAAAGGCAACGTTTACCATCACTAAAAACTGTGCCTAAGAAAATTTTGGCCCCTATCATGAAAATGGTTAATGCAGTGTTTTCAACAATTGAATCGGGATCCATCTTGGAAACAAACCAGTTAATGTACAGCGCAGCTGTAATAGTCACTAATGAACTAGGCATTAAAATCAAAGTACCTAGTCACAGAAAAGAAAAAGCATCAAAGCCAAAGTGGAAAATCCGATTAGAACAAAAAGTCAAAAAATTAAGGGCAGATGCTAGTAACTTAAAGAACATGCATGAGCAACGGCTTAAAAACAACAAAACCATAGATCGGCTAATCAGAAGATATAGATTGGATACAAGAAACATCAATAAAGCTGTAGAGATTGTAAAACAGCGGATAACAGCAACAGCTAGAAAAATTGAAACATATGAGGCACGAATCATCCAATATAAACAAAATCAGCAATTTCGATCAGACCAACGGCGTTTTTATCAATGTCTTAATGTGAATGGTGACACCAAAAGTGAAAAACCAGAAAAGCAGGCCACAGTTGAATTCTGGAAAGAATTGTGGGAAAATGCAAAGGACTACAATAAGGAAGCAAAGTGGACTTACATGACTTTGAGAAAAGCATTGGCAACAAACAAATGCAAGTATTAGAAATAACAACTGAGATGGTCAAAAATTGAGTAAAAAAGGTAAAGAATTGGACATCACTTGGAAAGGACCAATTACATGGTTTCTGGCTCAAATATCTGACCAGTTTACATGCAATATTAGCCAGGCAACTGAATGAAATTTTACAAAAGGGCCAAATTGATGAATGGTTGACAACTGGAAAAACATACTTGATTCAGAAAGATGCAACTAAAGGAACAACACCTGAAAACTACAGACCAATAACATGCTTGCCAACAACCTTCAAATTACTCACAGGCATTATTGCAGATAACATGATGGATTATTTGGAAACAAACAACATCTTGCCAGTAGAGCAAAAAGGCAACAAAAGAAGGAGCAGGGGCACAAAAGATCAGCTTCTAATTGATAAAATGATATTAGAAAATTGTAAGAACAGAAAAACGAACTTGAATATGGTCTGGATTGATTACAAAAAGGCATTTGACTCACTGCCACATAGTTGGATCATAAAATGCTTAGAAACAACTGGCATTAGCAAAAATATTACATCCTTTACTGAAAAGGCGATGAAACAATGGAGAACTGAGTTGGCAGTAGGGAATGAGATCTACGGAATGGTTAATATCAAGCGAGGAATTTTCCAGGGTGATTCACTTTCACCTCTTCTCTTCATCATCGCAATGATCCCACTATCAGTAATCTTAAAAAAATGAAATTAGGCTTGAAATGCCCAATGGCCAACTAATTAAATGCAACGAAAATGAAGCCTACAAATACTTAGGCATTCTGCAGTTGGATAATATCAAGCATGGAGAAGTAAAAACTATTGTCAGGCGAGAGTACACCAACAGAGTTAGGAAAATTTTGAAATCTAAATTGAATGGTGGAAATACAATCAAGGCCATAAATACCTGGGCAATACCAGTTATAAGATACACAGCTGGTATAGTTAACTGGACACAAGCTGATTTGGACATTTTGGACCGAAAAACCAGGAAACTAATGACAATGCACTACAGTTTACATCCACGTGGTGATACTGATAGACTGTACCTGCCCCGAAAATCAGGTGGCAGAGGATTATTAAAAGTGAAGCAAACAGTTGAAGAAGAAAAACATGCACTGGCTGATTATTTAAAAGAAAGTCAAGAACATCTATTAATTGAAGTAAAGAACAAAAAACTACAGAAAAAACTACAGAAAAGATGTGATAAAATCAAGAATGGAGAGTTGGCAGAACAAAGCACTGCATGGCCAATTTCTGGAAAAAATAAAAGATAAAGTGGACAGTGAACAAACTTGGTTATGGTTAACAACAGGTACATTAAAGAAAGAAACAGAGTCACTAATCCTGGCTGCGCAAGAACAAGCTATCCGCACAAATACCATTAAGGCCAAAATCGAAAAAACCTCTGATGATGCCAAATGCAGACTTTGCAAAGAAGCTGATGAAACTGTTGATCACATACTCAGCTGCTGTAAAAAAAATCACGCAGACTGATTATAAAGTGCGGCACAATTCAGTAGCACAAATGATCCAGTGGAATTTGTGCAAAAATTATAATATTAAAACAGCAGCAAACTGGTGGGAACATCAGCCTGAAAAAGTCACCGAAAATCAGATGGTCAAGATCTTGTGGGATTTTCGCATACAAACAGACAAAATACTGGCGCATAATACACCAGACATCACACTGATTGAGAAAAATAAGGTCACAATGATAGACATTGCAATACCAGGTGATAGCAGGGTCGCTGAGAAGGAACATGAAAAAATCGCAAAATACCAGGAGTTAAACATTGAAATTCAACGACTATGGCACAAACCAGCAGTGGTAATTCCAGTGGTAATTGGCACACTGGGTGCTATTCCAAAAGCACTGGAATTACATTTAAAACAGTTAAAAATTGACAAAATCACCATCAGTCAAATGCAAAAAGCTGCACTGCTTGGATCTGCACGCATATTACGAAAATACGTTACGACGTCCTAGGCCCCTGGGTGGGGCCCGACTAATAACCAATGCCAAATCCGGCGAAACAACTGACCGCTGTGATACAATTGTATAATAATAATAATAATGTGGGATTTCTGTATACAAACGGACAAAATACTGGCCCATAGTACACCAGACATCACACTGGTTGAGAAAAATAAGGTTACAATCATAGACATCGCAATACCAGGTGATAGCAGGGTCGCCAAGAAGAAATATGAAAAAATCGCAAAATACCAGGACTTAAAAATTGAAATTCAATGACTATGGCACAAACCAGCAGTGGTAATTCCAGTGGTAATTGGCACACTGGGTGCTATTCCAAAAGCACTGGAATTACATTTAAAACAGTAAAAAATTGACAAAATCACCATCAGTCAAATGCAAAAAGCCGCACTGCTTGGATCTGCACGCATATTACGAAAATACGTTACGACGTCCTAGGCCCCTGGGTGGGGCCCGACTAATAACCAATGCCAAATCCGGCAAAACAACTAGCCGCTGTGATACAATTCTATAATAATAAATATATTACATCAGGTTCTGCTTGTCATTCATGTTATTTGAAGTTCTTTTAATTTCCAAAATCTCACTTGTTCAATTGGCTGTGATCTGGATAGATATGTTTATCTGTGTCTGTGGGCAATATGAATGAGTAGGTGTAGGTACACCCTATTGTTTTATTTCTCCACAATTGACAATAACCAAGAATTAAACACATTTCTTCCCAAATGGAATACTGTCAAGTTAAGTATTCACTTAACTTGAGAGGCACATTCATCATTTTTGAAAGCTATTTGTTCCCTTTTCAAAATCAGTTGATCTTCAAACGAAGGTAAATGCCAAAATAAAGGCATGGTTAGTATGTTAGCAATAACATTGTTAGTAAAACAGAAGGATACAAATTCATGAAGTATTTTACCTTCCTTCCTTCCTTTCTTCTCTCTCTCTCTCTCCCTCCCTCCCTCCCTCCCTCCCTCTCTCTCTTTCTCTCTCTCTCCTGGGCTAGTAAGGCAGTGATAAAATGGACATGTATAAAAATTCAGATATGCCCATGCTGAGCATACATCTTTGCTCACAGAACATCTACACCTTACAAGTTGACCCCATGTTATCCAATCTGGTATCATAGCCAGAAACATGACCAGCAGCATAGGTACCAGCAAAACACTTTTCAGTTATGTCATTTTGTAGCAATCAATAAAGTGTCAGAGTGAACAACATACTGACATTAAAGAACATCTGGTCAAGCAGCTTTAAAGTAGCTGGTTAAAAAAAATCTCACATCATTTTATGGAAAAATGATTACACACAAAGCACATTATTATGTAATCTACATCAACAAGAAAGTGGTGTTTTTTTTGTGGGGGTAAAGAAAAATATTGCAGGGTGTTTCTGACTAACAGCCATAAATTCTGGGCAAGAACAAAGGACTATTCTGACTGCTCTGATAAAAATAACAATGTTATATGCAACTTATTTCTTATTTTGTCCTTTTACTGTTTACTCACTCCTGGATATGGAAAGTTTATTAATCACTGCTTGAGCAAATTAAATATGGACATCTATAGTGCTGATTCCCATAGCTTTCAAAATGCCTAAACTAAGGTATGTAAAATTCAACTCTTGCTATCATTGTTCAAATTTGCTGATATTGTAATAAGGTCTTCTAATTATCAACCTGCTGCTTATAATTCCAGACACCAAAATGCTTTGATAAAGACTATCAGGCTTCAAGAACCAGGCATGAAAATACCAGAGATTTATAGACATAAGATTTGAAAACCAATTAGTTATATCAGAAAAGAGACAGAAATCTGTTCATGGCAAGGAAGGCAGCTGGAGGTTTGGCTGCTACAGTCTGGTTTAAAGTTGGCCTTTCTGATCAGACTGGCAGATATCTGCTTTTATTTAACTCCTTCAGACAACTGACACCCGGAAAATTAGAAATTAGAAGTTGGTTTAATGTGTAAATATTAGATCTCATAGTCAAGTTCTTCCCAACAATTTGCTTTTTCTTTCAGGTTTTTTTCAGACTCAAAAAATAATTGTTTTGGAATAAGGAAATCCTCCCATTCTGACGACATACATTTGAGTATAGGCTTTGGTAGGATTAGAACTATTTTAAATCAACCTGGAACTAAAATTGCTAATAGCTTCCATTTAACTTTGATCATGTGTAATAAATATTAATTAAGCAAAAATAATGTTTTCTATCTCCCAAAGGAAACCGTGACCATATCAACATTGTCTATGGACTCATTATCTGACAAGCTAAAAAAAAGAGCTTTATGATCATTTTAACAGTGAAATAAATTAAGTGGCTTTATTCAGATTTGCTCTGTTCAGTAAATCCTTTCCACATTGTGAATCTCATGCACATATTCCAGACCTGTTATTGCTTTTATGAAGTCTATTTTGAAGGTATAAGAAAGAAATAAGCAATCACTGGCATTTCCCCAAGAGAGTTGGTCATAGAAAACTTACACTCTATCTAAAACCATACGTTAATTTTAAATACATTTATGAGTAACCCAGTCAAAAGAAGTAATATCCAAACTTTAAACAAAACTAGCATTTTAATGTAACTTCTGGAAGACGTGTGAAAAGTTATCTTAGTAGACTGAGAAGTAGACTGAGCCAGCTGTAGATCTAATGAAGAACCCTACCACATATGCAATAGATGAATTCTGAAAGTCTAATCGAATCACTATATTTAATCAAATCAAGTTTATATACAGATGAAATAACATTTCAGTTTTATCCTCACATAATTTCTAACTTTTTGGAATTCAATCCCAGAGGGTACTCAAATATGAGTCACAGCCCCAGAAGAAATAAAAAACAAGTGAGATGGTGGCAATTGAAGTTCTACCTCTTTTATGAGTGTTGATATCACATACATCTTTAAAATAGCCAGGGTTCATCTCACAACCACCATCTTGCCTATTTTGACCACTCCAGCAGATTCAAGCACAGCCTTCTACTCATACAAATGTATGTTCTCCTGATACTGTAACTTTAGACTAGAATAAGAGAAAGGGACTAACACTGAAAAATAACTCTCATTAGTGGAGGATATGAAAGGTGCCTCCTTGAAGATTGCATTATTTTTGGCAATGGAGCATTCTCTGGGGAATGGAGTTGTCACTGGAAAAAACCTTTCAATCCAGGAGCACCTTTCAGTTAGCTTTGTAAATGCTTCCAATACAAATACAGATAGACTATTACCGTATTAGTATTTTTGACCTTAAAGTGCCAATAAATATGGCCTTAGGGAATTATCTTAAGAGGTCAATAGATGCAGAAGCCTATCAGAGGTCCTTAAAGCAGTTTGAACTGAGATTTAAATGTCCCAGGACTGAACTTACTGTAAAGAATTGATCCATGTAGCCTCAACATGGCTGCACTAGCTGAAATGCTTGTGCTTCTTTAAAGGAAGCCCACATGGAACAAATAATGTCAGTTGAAGATAGTAACCCAGTGTGTGAATAATTGTAGGATTTTTGCCATTACTTTACAAATAACACAGGGATTTTAAAATATTGTTAATATTTCTGTGAAACAGGACATTGTTTTGAGAAGTCTAGTTCTGGTACAATAATTTTTCCAGGGACACTGTTTTCAAGATTTATCTTATTTAGCTTATCTTATTTTGGAAACCCTTGTTATGATGCTTGTCCATCTAGTTTGAAGAGAACCTTGACATCGAAGAGGTTGTGGGCTGTCCACGGTGTGTCCACAGGTGGCTGGTATATATGGGCATGAAATGTTCTGCTATTTGGGAGTTGGGGGATGTCAAGGCTTGCACATGAATTGGATTGAAATGAGGGAGAGGTGAACATAGTCAGCCTCATTCTCTCTTTCCAGATTCCATCTTGCTCAAATGGCAGGACAAGAATCAAGACAGTTGGAGATGGACTGGGCACAGTGGTTGACCACGGCGTCTTTCATGACTTTCCATGCTCTTAGCATTCCACGTTGCTTGTGGAGACTGCCTTCATGATGGTTGTCATATTTGGGTAGGTTTCCCTCGTGAACTTTTGAGCAACCCTTAGGTTCCAAGCGTTCTTTCACACTTTCACAAATTCATTACATTATGAAATGTACCTTATTCATATGACTTTGTCTAATGAGAATGTATATATTTTATGCTTTTAAAATTTGAAATAGTATTGAATTTATTTACAAAACATATCTATACAACCTATACATGTTCACTGAAAAATTATTGCAGAAATAGATTAAGGAATTAAGATTTTTATGTAGCCACAGTATATATCAGCTCTTGGGGAAACTTTATAAGTTACAATACAAATTCGATGTACTGAATAATTTCTGAAATATTTTAATAAAATTATTTTCAGCTTGTAAACAGCTTAATGACTGTGGCAACAGAGGATTTGATCTGACAGCACATAATTGGGGGTGCTTCATTGCTGTAACCGAAGGCTTAACAAGACATGATACTATATCACATATAGTCATATCTTTTAAAAATATTTTCTCACAAGAAAAAATAGAACATGAGTTCATAGTTGTAGTTTTCCTTAAGAGTTTATGAGCTTTATGTGTAATTTTTTAACCAACTGCAGGCAAGTAGGATCTGCTCCATGGAGATCAGAATTGATTGACCGACTACTTGAGTGATAATACTATCACTGTGATAACTTGGAAAGGAGAAACCGCTTCTCTACGTTTATGTGAATGTATTATCTTACTGGAAATATGTATCATTCTAAACCTAATCTACATATTTTTTTAAAAAAACAATCTATTTATTTATTTATTTAGTCAGACAGTTATTTTATTTTTTGAAAGAAGACCCATGAAAGAGGTTTTTTAATGAATTATTGCATTTTGTATCCTCAAAGTGGGGAGATAAAAACTATAAATAATTCATAACAAATAATTTAGAGTGGTTCTTTTTGGAGATGGTATAAACTGCAGAAGCACTTAGATTAACTGTAATTAGGGAAAAATCATGTTGGTTAAAACAAACCTGTTAAGTAAACATTTTACTTGAAGGTATTTCAGTACCGCCTATTATTTACAACAAAAGCAAATGTTGTTTCCCTTACACCATTCTAGCAATTGATGGAATTCACTTTTCCTTCTCAAAGTTCTTCTATCATCAAAATTCATTCATTCATTGTATCAGTTTAAGTGGATTTAGAACTGCTTAATTTCCAGATGACTCCAACCATGTTAATCAAGTTGATTGCTTTAACCAGTTTCCCAGAACATTGAGTGTAAGAAACTGGATTCTTCTCCCCTTCCCTTGTTTCTAACATTGTGGTTGCCCAGATATATTCTGTAGGATTTCTGAGGCTCAATTGGTTGTTCAGATTGCTACTCCTTGGCTAATCCCTGACTTTTTACCCTGGGGCTAGTTTGATTTTTTTTTTACCCTTTCACATCTCAGCTTTGATTATTCCCTTGTTGGGCTATGCTGCAACTTGGTTTTTCTCATGGCTAGCACTTCTGATCCCATAAGGCAACTTCTTTTAGCCAGGCCTTCTATCTGAATTTGTTCTCCATGCGTCAATTTTTCAATCCAACATCTAGATACTTCTTGTGGATCTTCTCTATTTATATTCTCACTTATTTTAATAAACCAAACTCTCCTGATGTATTGGTGCTGTTACATTGCTACAGCTATGTAAATAGTCCTCACTTAGCGTAACCAGCTAAGCAACCACTCAGCAACCATTCATAGTTACAACAGTGCTCAACAAGAAGACTTATGGATGGCACTTGAAGTTGTGGCTGTCACAGTATCCCCACAGTCACAGGATCATGATTGAAGCACTTGGCAACCAGCACACAGTTACAATGGTCATAGCTTCCCACAGTCATATCATCACCAGTTGTGATCTTCACTGCCAGCTTCCAATAAGTCAAGTCAATGATGAAACCAGCCACCACCTGATGTTGTGCTTAATGACTGCACATGATTCCTTAACAACCACAACCTGAACTGTCATTGTACACTGAAGATTGCATTTAATTTCATTGCTCAAGGTGCAATGACAAGAAACTAAACTAAGCTAAACTAAACTAATCACCTGGATTTCTCCTATACTGTCAGGATTCAATTCCAGCTTCCTTCTTTCTGGGATTTTGAATTATTCAATTTGGGATGTAGGAACACTCACTAATTCATACACTCATCAATGACCTTTTTTCCTTGTCCAGTACAGTTATTGCCAGACATCCAAGCAGTGATGGGTTTCAATTTATTTTACTACCACTTCGCTCATGTGCGTGTGTGCTCGCATGACACTTCTGCACAGGCACAGAAGCATCCGGGTGGGTGGGCAGAGCCTCCTACCGCTGCCACTACTGGTTCGTCCAATCTGGGTCGAACCAACAGAAATCCACCTTTGATCCAGACTGACTTTTAAAGCCCTTTTTCTTCCTAGATTCTTCCTCAGATAAGGTTTGTACATGTGTGAAAAAATTTAGAGATCTATATGAACAGGATAACATATGTTCTTCTAATCACACCAATGCCCTACCCAAGTTACAACAGTTAAACAAAAATATATAAACATATGCAAATCTTTAGAGTAGACTGAAGCTTGAAAATATATGTTTACATATTGATAGTTCAATGGCTTAGAAGTTAATTCCACTCTGTGTCAGTTTTGAATAATAAAATGTAGGATCAGATGGAGCTTTTTGTGAAACTAGTATACTGTCTTATATATCAGCTAATTAAAATGGCCGCAATGTAATAGTTGACATATAGAATTAATATGTTGGCTAATATGCTGTGTTATTGAAAACTATTTGTAAATGTGATTGTGTGTCACTATGTGAATGTAAGTTATGAATTGTATGTATAGACATACACACACACATACTTACATAACACACTGGAAAGTGTACAAACATCATATAAATGTATTTAAGTTACCAACTTTAAAGAGGAAGTACCTGCTACTTTTAATGAAATGAATAAGTACAAAAATTGGAAAGAGGTACATATAAGTAAGGCAGAATACCAAAAAATACCTGAACTTGCAAAGATGAAATCAGAAAAGCTGAGGCTCAAAATGAAGCAAGACCTGCAACAAATGTTAATAATAATAATAATAACAACAACAACAACAACAACAACAACGTCAGAGCAAATCAGCACCAGTTTTATAAGAGCTTAGAAAGTGGATATGGAGTAACAACAAATGAAAAACCTGATAAAGAGAAAGCTCTGAAATTCTGGAAAAATTTGTGGGAAACAACAAGAAGCACAACAGAAATGCAAAATGGATCAAACAGATTGATCCAGAGGATTCTATTAAAGTGCATAAAATGGAAGATGTGAAAATAACAAAAGAAATGGTGCAAAGACAGTCAAGAAAAGTGAAGAACTGGAGTGCACCTGGACCTGATGAGTTACATGGCTTCTGGTTAAAGGCACTTACAAGTGTGCACAAAAGATTGGCAGTCCAAATGAACCAGATCTTAAAAACACCTGAAAATGATGAATGAATGACAACTGGAAGGACATTTTTGATCCAAAAAGATAAAGAAAAGGGAAAGAATCCTGGAAACTATAGGCCAATCACCTGTTTACCAACAACATACAAGCTCCTTACTGGTATCATTGCAAACCAAATTTATGGATACTTGGAAAGAAATAACTTGCTTCCTGTAGAACAGAAAGGATTCTGCAAAAATTCAAGAGGAACAAAGGACCAACTGCTGATTGACAAACTAATCCTAAAGAATTCAAAGAAAAGACGAACCAACCTGTTCATGGCTTGGATAGACTATAAGAAAGCATTTGATTTAGTTCCCCATAGCTGGATCAAGAAATGCCTGAAAATCTTTGGCATCAGCAGCAATATACAAAAATTCATGGAAACTTCAACGAACTTCTGGAAAACTAAGATTATAGCTAATAAAGAAGTACTGGATGCAGTTGAAATTAAACGAGGCATTTTGCAGGGCGATTCCCTTTCACCCCTACTATTTATACTCTTAATGCTACCACTCACAATCATTTTGAAGAAGATGAACTATGGATACGAACTTGCAAAGAAAGGACTGAAAATTTTGCACTTGGTGTACATGGATGATTTGAAGCTGTTTGGTAAAACAAAAGCTGAACTGAATTTATTAATTGAAAGCACAAAAGAATTTAGCCAAGACTTTGGTATGCAGTTTGGAATTGACAAATGTGCAACAATGGCAACCAAAGCAGACAAGGTCATAGAAGATGATGGAATAGAACTTGAGAATGAAGAAATGATAAAGGCAGTAATTCAAGGAATTAACTTCAGCCAAGTACATTCAATGAATTCACAAGATATTAAAGTCCAAATTGAGTGAAGGAAACATCATAAAAGCCATAAATACGTGGGCTATACCTGTGATTCGATACTCTGCAGGAATAATTGACTGGACCCAGATGGAGTTGGACAATTTGGACAGAAAAACAAAAAAGCTTATGACAATGAATCATGCTTTGCACCCTAAAAGTGATGTTGACCGATTATATCTAGCAGGAGCAGAGGGTGGTCGAGGACTCCTACAAGTAAAACAGACTGTGGAATAAGAAAAACATAGCTTGAATGATTACATCCAGAAAAGTGAAGGACCAATGATTAAGGAAGTAAATAAAGGAGGCCTTTTAAAGACAACTAAGTCAAAAGCTGAATATAAGAAAGAAGTAATTGAAAAGTGAGCTGAAAATTGGAAAAATAAAGCTATGCATGGCCAATACTTGAAAAGTATTGAAGGCAAAGCTGACCAAAAGCTAACTTGGAACTGGTTAAGATCAGGAGCACTGAAAAAAGAAACAGAAGGCTTCATTTTGGCAGTTCAAGAACAAGCCTTAGCCACAAACTGCATGAAGGTAAAAATTCAACATGTTACCACCAACAGCAAATGTCACCTCTGTAATGAGAAAGTTGAGACAGTCGGCCACTTGATCAGTGGGTGCAGCAAAATTTCACAAACTGACTACCTACAATGCCATGACCGTGTTGCTAAGATCATTCACTGGAAATTGTGCCAAAAGTTTGGATTTGAGTACAGCAAAAACCACTGGGAACATCATGTTCAGAAGGTTTTAGAGAATGAAAAAGTCAAGATCTTGTGGGACTTCAGAATTCAGACTGACAGACACTTGGCTCACAACACACCTGGCATAACAATAGTTGAAAAGAAAAAAAAATATGGTTCATTGATATTGCAATACCTGGAGATGCACGAATTGAAGATAAACAGCAAGAAAAAATCACAAAGTACTGGGACTTGCAAATTGAAGTTGAGCGACTGCGGAAAAAGAAATCATGTGTGGCCCGATTGTAATTGGAGCCCTTGGAGCAATACCTAAAGGGCTACCTCGCTATTTGGAAATTTTAAATTTATCGGACTTGAACATTCTGACTCTATACAAAACCACCCTATTTGGAACAGCTTATATCCTCCGACGTTGCCTTAACAGTTCCTAGGTCCTAGGTTAGGACTTGAGCTGTTGAGCTACCAACCAGCCCCAAAGGCTGTGAATCTCACCAAAGATTAACATAATATTATTTTATTTATTTATTTTATTAATAAAATATATATGCCGCCCAATCCGGGCGGCAATAATAATAATAATAATAATAACAACAACAACAACAACAACAACAACAACAAAATCATAGATCGGCTAATCAGAAGATATAGATTGGATACAAGAAACATCAATGAAGCTGTAGAGATTGTAAAACAGCAGATAACAGCAACAGCTAGAAAAATTGAAAGATATGAGACACGAATCATCCAATATAAACAAAATCAGCAGTTTCGATCAGACCAACGGCGTTTTTATCAAAGTCTTAATGTGAATGGTGACACCAAAAGTGAAAAACCAGAAAAACAGGCCACAGTTGAATTCTGGAAAGAATTGTGGGAAAATGCAAAGGACTACAACAAGGAAGCAAAGTGGATACATGACTTTGAGAAAAGCATTGGCAACAAACAAATGCAAGTATTAGAAATAACAACTGAGATGGTCAAAAATCGAGTTAAAAAGGTAAAGAATTGGACATCACCTGGAAAGGACCAATTACATGGTTTCTGGCTCAAATATCTGACCAGTTTACATGCAATATTGGCCAGGCAACTGAATGAAATTTTACAAAAGGGCCAAATTGATGAATGGTTGACAACTGGAAAAACATACTTGATTCAGAAAGATCCAACTAAAGGAACAACACCTGAAAACTATAGACCAATAACATGCTTGCCAACAACCTTCAAATTACTCACAGGCATTATTGCAGATAACATGATGGATTATTTGGAAACAAACAACATCTTGCCAGTAGAGCAAAAAGGCAACAAAAGAAGGAGCAGGGGCACAAAAGATCAGCTTCTAATTGATAAAATGATATTAGAAAATTGTAAGAACAGAAAAACGAACTTGAATATGGTCTGGATTGATTACAAAAAGGCATTTGACTCACTGCCACATAGTTGGATCATAAAATGCTTAGAAACAACTGGCATTAGCAAAAATATTACATCCTTTACTGAAAAGGCAATGAAACAATGGAGAACTGAGTTGGCAGTAGGGAATGAGAGCTACGGAATGGTTAATATCAAGCGAGGAATTTTCCAGGGTGATTCACTTTCACCTCTTCTCTTCATCATCACAATGATCCCACTATCAGTAATCTTAAAAAAAATGAAATTAGGCTATCAAACAGCCCAAAAAGCTGAAAAAATTTCGCATTTACTATATATGGATGATTTGAAACTCTATGGAAAGTCAGAAATAGAAATCCAATCATTGACAAATACAGTCCGAGTATTCAGCACCGATATTTCAATGCAGTTTGGCATGGAAAAATGCGCCACTGTATCCATAAAAAGGGGCAAAATCACTGCATGTGAGGGAATTGAAATGCCCAATGGCCAATTAATTAAATGCAAAGAAAATGAAGCCTACAAATACTTAGGCATTCTGCAGTTGGATAACATCAAGCATGGAGAAGTAAAAACTATTGTCAGGCGAGAGTACACCAACAGAGTTAGGAAAATTTTAAAATCTAAATTGAATGGTAGAAATACAATCAAGGCCATAAATACCTGGGCAATACCAGTTATAAGATACACCGCTGGTATAGTTAACTGGACACAAGCTGATTTGGACCGTTTGGACCGAAAAACCAGGAAACTAATGACAATGCACGACAGTTTACATCCACGTGGTGATACTGATAGACTATATCTGCCCCGAAAATCAGGTGGCAGAGGATTATTACAAGTGAAGCAAACAGTTGAAGAAGAAAAACATGCACTGGCTGATTATTTAAAAGAAAGTCAAGAACATCTATTAATCGAAGTAAAGAACAAAAATCTACTGAAGGCCCAACAGACGAAACAAGAATACAGAAAATATGTGATAAAATCAAGAATGGAGAGTTGGCAGAACAAAGCACTGCATGGCCAATTTCTGGAAAATATAAAAGATAACGTGGACAGTGAACAAACTTGGTTATGGTTAACAACAGGTACATTAAAGAAAGAAACAGAGTCACTAATCCTGGCTGCGCAAGAACAAGCTATCCGCACAAATGCCATTAAGGCCAAAATAGAAAAATCCTCTGATGATGCCAAATGCAGACTTTGCAAAGAAGCTGATGAAACTGTTGATCACATACTCAGCTGCTGTAAAAAAATCACGCAGACTGATTATAAATTGCGGCACAATTCAGTAGTCACTCGAGCCCTTGTGATCTCTAAGCTGGAATACTGCAATGTGCTCTACATGGGGCTGCCCTTGAAGAGCACCCGGAGACTTCAGCTAGTACAGAACGCGGCCGCGCGAGTGATAGTGGGCGCACCTCGGTTCGCCCACATAACACCTATCCTCTGCGAGCTGCGCTGGCTGCCTGTAGATCTCCGGGTGCAATTCAAGGTCTTACTTACCACCCATAAAGCGCTCCATGGTAGTGGATCTGACTATCTGAGAGACCGCCTCCTGCCAATAACCTCCCTGCGTCCCATCAGATCGCATAGAGCGGGCCTCCTCCGTATTCCATCCGCCAGTCAGTGCCGATTGGCGACCACCCGGAGGAGAGCCTTCTCAGTTGCTGCTCCGACGCTATGGAACAATTTCCCCGTGGAGATTCATACCCTGACCACAGCCCAGGCCTTCCGCACAGCCCTTAAGATCTGGCTAGCCCGTCAGGCCTGGGGATAAATTTTCTTGCCCCTCCCGAATGCTGAGTGAATGTTGTGTTTTAGTACTTTTTGTTATCTCACACTTTTTTTCTGTATTTTGTCTTTCACTCCCCTTCCCTTACTATTGTAAGCCGCCCTGAGTCCCCTCAGGGAAAAGGGCGGCCTATAAATGTTAAAAAAACAAAACAAAACAAAAAAAAAGTAGCACAAATGATCCATTGGAATTTGTGCAAAAATTATAATATTAATACAGCAACAAACTGGTGGGAACATCAGCCTGAAAAAGTCACCAAAAATCAGATGGTCAAGATCTTGTGGGATTTCCGTATACAAACCGACAAAATACTGGCGCATAATATATCAGACATCACACTGGTTGAGAAAAATAAGGTCACAATCATAGACATCGCAATACCAGGTGATAGCAGGGTCGCCGAGAAGGAACATGAAAAAATCGCAAGATACCAGGACTTAAAAATCGAAATTCAACGACTATGGCACAAACCAGCAGTGGTAATTCCAGTGGTAATTGGCACACTGGGTGCTATTCCAAAAGCACTGGAATTACATTTAAAACAGTTAAAAATTGACAAAATCACCATCAGTCAAATGCAAAAAGCCGCACTGCTTGGATCTGCACGCATATTACGAAAATACGTTACGACGTCCTAGGCCCCTGGGTGGGGCCCGACTAGTAACCAATGCCAAATCCGGCGAAACAACTGGCCGCTGTGATACAATTGTATAATAATAATAATAATAATAATAATAATAATAATAATAATAATAATAATAATAATAATAATAATAATAATAATAATAATAATAATAATACAATTGTATAATAATAATAATAATAATAAACAACTCCGCCATTGCCGGTCCCAAGCCCGGATGAGAAAGGAGGAAGGTTGGGATCAGGTTGGCATCTGGTCCCGTAAAAAAACCCCCGCCAACCCATACAATATGGTGAAAAAAACAAATAAGAATTCCATACAGCATCGGTCGTCGCGCGGGTTAACAAGGGCCGCAGCGGATGTTGGGGTCCCTGGACATCCGTCGACAAGTGGGCTACAAGTGGACCAGCCAACAAAACGACAAAAATATAGTGCAGATGAAAACCGTGCCATAATGGCCTGTTACTACAACTCAGAGCCAGAAAAAAGAGGCTATTTAAAGCGAATGTATGAATTATGGAAACAACAATATCCAGATTCAAATGTTAGTGAACAACGACTAGCAGATCAAAGGCGATTTATTATACGGAATAAAGTGTTTAGTGAAGTTGAACATGAGGAAATTCAGGCAAATTGCAAAACCCAAAAAACAATATCACAAGTGGAAATAACTGATATTCAAGACACAACTAAAGACATTATAGTAGAACTCCCAGAAGAAGCTCTTGGGGAGGAAATAATATCACCACCACTAGAACCAGTTATCACTGAACCAACTGATGAACTAACTCAAAAACAAAAAGAATTGAAGGATAAGATCATGGAGCATTTTCTGCTTAATGAGGAAAGGCAACGTTTACCATCACTAAAAACTGTGCCGAAGAAAATTTTGGCCCCTATCATGAAAATGGTTAATGCAGTGTTTTCAACAATTGAACCAGGATCCATCTTGGAAACAAACCAGTTAATGTACAGCACAGCTGTAATAGTCACTAATGAACTAGGCATTAAAATTAATGTACCTAGTCATACAACAGAAAAAGCATCAAAGCCAAAGTGGAAAATCCGTTTAGAACAAAAAATAAAAAAATTAAGGGCAGATGCTAGTAACTTAAAGAACATGCATGAGCAACGGCTTAAAAACAACAAAATCATAGATCGGCTAATCAGGAGATATAGATTGGATACAAGAAACATCAATGAAGCTGTAGAGATTGTAAAACAGCAGATAACAGCAACAGCTAGAAAAATTGAAAGATATGAGGCACGAATCATCCAATATAAACAAAATCAGCAATTTCGATCAGACCAATGGCGTTTTTATCAAAGTCTTAATGTAAATGGTGACACCAAAAGTGAAAAACCAGAAAAACAGGCCACAGTTGAATTCTGGAAAGAATTGTGGGAAAATGCAAAGGACTACAACAAGGAAGCAAAGTGGATACATGACTTTGAGAAAAGCATTGGCAACAAACAAATGCAAGTATTAGAAATAACAACTGAGATGGTCAAAAATCGAGTTAAAAAGGTAAAGAATTGGACATCACCTGGAAAGGACCAATTACATGGTTTCTGGCTCAAATATCTGACCAGTTTACATGCAATATTGGCCAGGCAACTGAATGAAATTTTACAAAAGGGCCAAATTGATGAATGGTTGACAACTGGAAAAACATACTTGATTCAGAAAGATCCAACTAAAGGAACAACACCTGAAAACTATAGACCAATAACATGCTTGCCAACAACCTTCAAATTACTCACAGGCATTATTGCAGATAACATGATGGATTATTTGGAAACAAACAACATCTTGCCAGTAGAGCAAAAAGGCAACAAAAGAAGGAGCAGGGGCACAAAAGATCAGCTTCTAATTGATAAAATGATATTAGAAAATTGTAAGAACAGAAAAACGAACTTGAATATGGTCTGGATTGATTACAAAAAGGCATTTGACTCACTGCCACATAGTTGGATCATAAAATGCTTAGAAACAACTGGCATTAGCAAAAATATTACATCCTTTACTGAAAAGGCAATGAAACAATGGAGAACTGAGTTGGCAGTAGGGAATGAGAGCTACGGAATGGTTAATATCAAGCGAGGAATTTTCCAGGGTGATTCACTTTCACCTCTTCTCTTCATCATCGCAATGATCCCACTATCAGTAATCTTAAAAAAAATGAAATTAGGCTACCAAACAGCCAAAAAAGCTGAAATTTTTTTGCATTTACTATATATGGATGATTTGAAACTCTATGGAAAGTCAGAAATAGAAATCCAATCATTGACAAATACAGTCCGAGTATTCAGCACCGATATTTCAATGCAGTTTGGCATGGAAAAATGCGCCACTGTATCCATAAAAAGGGGCAAAATCACTGCATCTGAGGGAATTGAAATGCCCAATGGCCAACTAATTAAATGCAAAGAAAATGAAGCGTACAAATACTTAGGCATTCTGCAGTTGGATAACATCAAGCATGGAGAAGTAAAAACTATTGTCAGACGAGAGTACACCAACAGAGTTAGGAAAATTTTGAAATCTAAATTGAATGGTGGAAATACAATCAAGGCCATAAATAAGTGGGCAATACCAGTTATAAGATACACCGCTGGTATAGTTAACTGGACACAAGCTGATTTGGACCTTTTGGACCGAAAAACCAGGAAACTAATGACAATGCACTACAGTTTACATCCACGTGGTGATACTGATAGACTATATCTGCCCCGAAAATCAGGTGGCAGAGGATTATTACAAGTGAAGCAAACAGTTGAAGAAGAAAAACATGCACTGGCTGATTATTTAAAAGAAAGTCAAGAACATCTATTAATCGAAGTAAAGAACAAAAATCTACTGAAGGCCCAACAGACAAAACAAGAATACAGAAAAGATGTGATAAAATCAAGAATGGAGAGTTGGCAGAACAAAGCACTGCATGGTCAATTTCTGGAAAAAATAAAAGATAAAGTGGACAGGGAACAAACTTGGTTATGGTTAAAAACAGGTACATTAAAGAAAGAAACAGAGTCACTAATCCTGGCTGCGCAAGAACAAGCTATCCGCACAAATGCCATTAAGGCCAAAATCGAAAAATCCTCTGATGATGCCAAATGCAGACTTTGCAAAGAAGCTGATGAAACTGTTGATCACATACTCAGCTGCTGTAAAAAAATCGTGCAGACTGATTATAAATTGCGGCACAATTCAGTAGCACAAATGATCCATTGGAATTTGTACAAAAATTATAATATTAAAACAGCAACAAACTGGTGGGAACATCAGCCTGAAAGAGTCACAGAAAATCAGATGGTCAAGATCTTGTGGGATTTCCGTATACAAACCGACAAAATACTGGCGCATAATACACCAGACATCACACTGGTTGAGAAAAATAGGGTCACAATCATAGACATCGCAATACCAGGTGATAGCAGGGTCGCCGAGAAGGAACATGAAAAAATCGCAAGATACCAGGACTTAAAAATCGAAATTCAACGACTATGGCACAAACCAGCAGTGGTAATTCCAGTGGTAATTGGCACACTGGGTGCTATTCCAAAAGCACTGGAATTACATTTAAAACACTTAAAAATTGACAAAATCACCATCAGTCAAATGCAAAAAGCCGCACTGCTTGGATCTGCACGCATATTGCGAAAATACGTTACGACGTCCTAGGCCCCTGGGTGGGGCCCGACTAGTAACCAATGCCAAATCCGGCGAAACAACTGGCCGCTGTGATACAATTGTATAATAAACAAACTTGAATATGGTCTGGATTGATTACAAAAAGGCATTTGACTCACTGCCACATAGTTGGATCATAAAATGCTTAGAAACAACTGGCATTAGCAAAAATATTACATCCTTTACTGAAAAGGCGATGAAACAATGGAGAACTGAGTTGGCAGTAGGGAATGAGATCTACGGAATGGTTAATATCAAGCGAGGAATTTTCCAGGGTGATTCACTTTCACCTCTTCTCTTCATCATCGCAATGATCCCACTAACAGTAATCTTAAAAAAAAATGAAATTCAGTCCTAGGCCCCTGGGTGGGGCCCGACTAGTAACCAATGTCAAATCCGGCGAAACAACTGGCCGCTGTGATACAATTGTATAATAATAATAATAAGTTTATTTCAACATAAATTAAAAATAAAGGAAACAATTGGCCCACTAATGAGAGAAGATGTCAAAGAAATACTGGACAGTAGAGATGAAGCAGAACTGCTTAATTCATTCTTTGTATCTGTCTTCATGCACTCATCTCAATTTACCAAAAACAACTGTAAAAGGCAGACTAGGATTACAAATTAAAATAAGCAAGAAAATTGGAAGAGAATGCCTGTTCACTCTAGACAAGTTCAAATCACAGAGACTTGATGGATTATATCCCAGAGTTCTTAAGAATCTGGCAGATGTGATCTTCGAACCATTGAATCATATCTTTCAAAGATTTTAGAGCATTGGAGAACTACCAAAGGACTAGAAGAGCTGATGTTCCCATCTTCAAAAAATAAAATAAAAACAGATCCAGGAAACTATAGATCAGGGGTGTCAAACTCATGGCCCCTGGACCAGATGCATTACACACTGGCCACACTTACATCCAATTTAGCAAAGGGGAAAAGTTGTGCCTGTGTGCCAATGTGAGTTTGACACCTCTGCTATAGACCAATCAGCCTGACATCAATATCTGGGAAGACACTGGAAAAGATAACCAAGCAACAGAACTGTGAACACTTAGAAGCAAGCAAAGTTATAACCAAAAGCCAACATGGGTTTGTCAAAAACAGATCATGTCAAACAAATCTTATTTCAGTGTTTGACAGTGAATAAATTAGTGGACCAGCAAAATTTAGTGGGCGTAGTATACCTGGATTTCAGTAAAACATTTAATAAAGTAGAACACAGCCTACTTCTTGATAACCTTAAAAATGTGGTATAGACAGCATCACACCAAATGGACTTGTAACTGGATAATGAATCCCTCTCAATGTGTAGTCCTCCATGAAGCTACATCTACATGCAAGGAAGGAAGATGTGGGGTTTTGTTTTAGACTCGGTACTCTTCAACATGTTTCTAAACAATTTAGATGAAGGAATAAGAGAACTCATCAAATTTGCAAATAATACTGAACTGGGAAGAATAGCCAATACTCCAGAAGAAAGACAAATGGAACTCAACAGACTTGAACACTGAAACTTATCTAACAAAATGAAACTCAATGTAGGGTAAAGTAGGGTTTTACACTTAGGCAAGAAAAATCAAATGTACATGCATAGATTAGACCTGGCTCAAAAGCAGTAACTGTGAGAGGGATCTTGGAGTCCTAGTGGACAATCATTTAAATATGCAGAATACTGCAGTTTTGGTCACCATATTATAAAAAATATGTTGAGACTCTGGAAACAGTGCACAAAAAAGCAACAAATATTATTTAAAAGGATAAATCATATGAAGAATGATTGCAGAAATTGGGTATTTCTAGTCTAGTGAAAAGAAGGACATGGGGAAATATGATACAATAGCAGCGTTCCAATATTTGAGTAGCTGCCACAAAGAAGAGGGAGCCAACCTCTTTTCAACAGAAGCCCAAAACAAAAAATAATAGATGGAAATTAATCAAGGAGTGAAGCAACCTAAAACTAAGGAGAAATTTCTTAGCAGTGAGAACAATTAACCAGTGGAATGTCTTGTCTTCAAAACCTGTGGGTGCTCAATCACTGGAGGCTTTTAAGAAGACACTGGATAGTCATTTGTCTGAATGGTATACGGTCTCCTGCTTGAGCAGGGGGTTGTATTAGAAGACCACCAAGGTCCTTTCCAACTCTCCTATTCTAAGTTTCTGAAGCTCTCTCTTTCATTCTTGAAAAATAAAGATGTGACTGGATTGTGACTGATATTTAAAACAGAATATGGAGAGTATTTTGGCTTAACAAAACAAACAATGGGCAAATCCCTGTTGAATTCTCACCAAAACATGTTCTTTTCTTGCTTGAAAGGTATGTATTTCTTCCACCTGGGTTTGGCACTAAGGCACACACAAGAATGAGTTTGGTCACAATATACTGAATCACTATTGAGCTGTTGTATTATGGTCAAGGTTGTTTTCTTTTCTTTTAATGTACATAGCCACCTTCTGGTTTTAATCACCCTTACAGGTGGTCCTTGACTTACATGGACACATATAATTGTATTTTGGGCACATGGCAACCAGTTAACATTTATGAAGATGGAATCTTGGTTCTTTTCTTAGTATGAAATGTTTTTTGCAGGTTTCCACCATTTGCCAGTTTCTTGACAAAAATGTCCACTTGGAACAATAGGTTGAGTTAAAGACCATGTGATTCACTTAACAATCATGCCTCATAGCCAAAGTGACTCACTTTATGATAATTGAAAAATGGACCTCAAATTGAGACCGCTCAATGTAGCAACTTAGAAATGAACTTGTGGGCTCCATTGCAGTCATAAGTCAAGGACTACCTGTACATAAAATTTTCCATGAATAAAGTGGCAGTGAATAATATGTTTCTTTCCTGCCTTTCATATGTACTTATATCCATATACCCATTTCAAAATAATTTGCAAAGAATCAAGGGTATATTATTCTGTTTTGGAAAAAGAAGTCCCACTGAACCTAATAGGTCTGACCTCTGAATAAACTTGCATAGAGTTTGATGTTTTATTTTGGATCCATAGCAACATGTCCTACTCAGATCACATTGGAATGAGGGTGTGATATGATGCAAATGATCAGAGGAAAAAACTGTTTACAGAAATGCCTAAATTTAATTGATGCAATTTGGAAGACATTTCTTTAATCAAGTCCATTTCAGAATCTGAATAAGTGAATGCTTTCAGTATTACTTAAAGAATAAATTAATGGCTTATACCTGAAAGGCAGTATCTTTATAAGGCCACTAAATGTATACAATGTGATGAAAGGTTGCAGGATTGCAACATATTGTAGTTCACAGCTCATATTTGTACCCACAACACATTACCAAATTTGATATCCAATTTCTAAACAGATACAGAAGGAAAGGCAATGGAATAAGCATGTATAAAAATATGGGATAACTATTTGGGCAGGCAGTGTGTCAATAACCTTGTCCCAATCATCAAGATAAAGAAACAATTGGAAAGGATTCTATTATAATGAACGTTGGTTTTACTCAGAGAAAAGACAATACTGAGCTGTTACAAAAAAGATATTTTGAGTCGAACAATTATCAACCCAACCCATATTTCTATATCTTTCTTCTCCTCCCTCTTTGAAAGACAGAGTGGTGAGTTCCATTTGATCTACCTTTGTCTTTGGGGTTCTAACTGTTGCAAAAAAATAAGTATGCATATTGTTTGGAGAGGCAGGAGATGGAATCTTGATTCCTTTCACAGTTGATTGAACATGGCATAAAGAAATTAAAGTTAGGTATCCATGGAAAATGAGGACATTTTTTCTATTCCATATTTACATTCATTAGAAATATTAATCTCTTAATGTGCTGTGTCATATAATATTGTTTAGCCTAGATATATATATTTAACTTTTTATTTTTGCTGCTTCTTTGGACCATACAAACATAGAGCATGTCAAACACCCGACAAATCTAAAATACTTTCCTGATACACTATATATTTGGCATAGTAAACCACATGTTTTGTTGATCCTATTCTGATTTAGCCCAGTGTTTACATTTACACATCATTCGATGAGTTTACTCGGGCTCTCACTTTTGCTCAGGAGCTGAAATTACCATTTGTGGCATCAGAGACATAAAAACTAGGCCCCTCAAGTCCGCAATCAATTCTGCAGCCATTTCATTTGCTCCTACTCTACACAATATGCTATGGTACTTGAATTTCCTCACTTGTGTGTTGACTTTGGGATAGAATGTTAAATGGCTGAAGCTCTTTAGCTCTTTGTATTCCTTTTCTGTTTCTTTGAAGCTCAGATTTTTGTCAGCAATCCAATTGCTCTTTTTGCATTAAGAGTCTTTTCTACTTTCCAATATAGAATTAAAAGTAATGGCTATTCTTATTCTTCTGAATGATCATTTTAGCTGTCTCACTTTTCTTATTTTCATTTTTTAATTTATTTTTCTGGGCTCATTTTTTTAACCCAACATGCTTAATCTTGTGACAACAGTTTCTAAACACCAAGAGATTATCAGATTGTACTGAATATTAGCTGTAATTGAGTAAAGTTAGGCATGGGTTGTGTCTTACTGTTCTGGATTAAACTTTATACAGAATAGTTAATGAAAAATATCCTATAGTTCTTTACAAAGTAATTTCTTTTAGTTCTACAAATCTGTCTTATTTTTGCTAGCTTGTCTGGTAAATATTGTAGCTGTCAACATCTCAACAACAAAAATAAGGACATCATTCATGTTTCCTCATCATCCTCTGTTAATAGCAGTGGGACTTTGATCTGTCATTTCACAACTGTCTTCCAAGGCAATCCTAATTCAATGTGTCACTGAGATCTAATCTGGAGGTTAGCCAGCCATGTGCCAGAACATAAGTACTTGACATCAATGGCTTGAGCTTTAACTTGTCATGAAGATAATAAAAGTCAGTGACAAACTCACAGTGAAGATTGGAAATTGAAGCAAAGAAGATGATATCTCTAACCCAGGAAGGGATATTTTCACCTAATAATCTTGATCTGCATCAGAACATGTATTCTATAGGTTCAGTGCCAGCCAGAAGAATATAGCATGTCAGATATAGATTTGAATTTGTGCCAAATGTGTATAGGGAGGGCGACCAATTTGTGTTCTCATGCTAGCATCAGAAATAGGAATATGGTTTATGAAATTCTCCCTATATAGTATAATCTGCTTTTTTTTCTTTCCTATGTTCCTGTATCTACTGAAATATGTGTTCTATTTCATAAGCCCTAAATAAGTAGAACCCTAAAAAAACCCAAAGCATTATTAAGTAGGACTGTGTTTGTGTAATGATGTGAGAATAACCTTGAGGATAAGATGAAGAGATACTGCCTGGGAAACAATCAGACAAGAGAAAAGTGAGCCTACAGTTGTTTAAGGATCAGAAAAAGAAATTTAGAAGAGTCTGCCGTAATAGATTAGGCAGTTACAAGTGTCGTAGGTGCTTTGTATTTTGAGAGTTGCAAGAGTTGTGTTAATGTAGCCTTGCAATAAGGTAAAAAAATAGCTCATCTGGTTGTGTTTCATGTCTGGTGTTTACATGGGAGGTCTGAAGCCATTCTTGCAAGTCTGAAAGTACAAACCTCTCTCTGATACTTTTAATTGCCTGATCCATTAGTCTGGAACTTTTCTAAACTTCTTTCTCTGACCATACAGCAACGGTGGGCTCCCATTCCCTTGTCTGATTTTCCTAGAAGACATGCTGCTACACCTTGTCCATCAAGGCCATTCTCACATACCATTACAGCTTGGAAGTATGAGAGCAGCTTCTTTAATCCCAAATCATCTAAATAATGCATGAGAATCTGCAAGAATACAAGAGCTGGCAAACCAGAAATGGCTCAGTTTCATTGTATATTTTAGAAAAAATAATGATATCACTGTAATGCTATAACAGACACACATATAAGATTTTTTGACCATTCCAACCTTTACCAAATCTAAAAATCATCTAAAGTAGCCCTTGAGTTTTCCTGAAGTGATGTATCATTGGATTAACTTCTTTAAAAGGTCCAAAGAAAAGTATCAGGAAATAAATTCAGTAAAATGTTTAATAACAAGGTCTGAATAGTAATCAATTTATTTACAAAGCATTTTTGATAACCATTGGACTATGATAACATTATTCCTAAAATACTGAACTTGGAGACTAACACTTATTAATTTTTATTTTAAAACTGTAGCTTGTGGCTACAGTTGCAGGCATTTTGATATTTTAACTTTGTCTTTATAAATCTTGTGTGTTTATTTAAAGATGCATACAGAGAAACAGACATATAAACATCAGACATGCACACATTTTCTACTCACTGGATGGAAAATTGCTGACCATCAGTTTTCTGGAAAGGAAGTTGGGAGGACACAGCAGTAGGGAAATTGTCCATTTAGTAGTGTGGCAGTCTGACATCTAGACTGAATATATTTTTTAAGGTGTTGCCAAAGTTTTTTCAATTTGGAGATGATTTTTTAAAGCCAATTTAGAGTCTATCTGGCATGAGCACCAGATAGGAGCAGCTTAAGGGTGTAGTAACGATATTCCCTTTAGAAAGACACTGCCTCCCAAAGAAACAATGCTGTACTGAACTTTTTTAGAAATTCAGTTATGTGACATGAATGCTTTCAAGAATTCTGCCTTACTTAGGAAAGTTGAAGGACAGACTAATGCATTCAAAGAGTAACATCAACGTTTGGTTATTTTAACATGACACAATAAAGGTTTGTATGCTGCATTGAAGTTGCTGTTGTAGTTGGAAGAATATGCCTAAGGAACAAGAAAAGACACACATGAAAAACTGAAATTGGGTAGTTCTGTTCTGCCGAAATATTTGACTAATTGGGAAAGAAAAAGAAAACTAAAACTTAGAAATAAAAATAAAAACATACTCTATAACTTATGCATAGGTAATTAATTATTAAAATTAACCATTTAACTTGTCCTTTGGAAAGATGTATTTCTCCCTGACTAGGAGAAGAAAAGTCAAGATCTGTGCTGTGTGGTAGACAAGTATAAATATTTATAGTTTATAAATAAACTATAAATAACTGGATGCATGCAAATTGGCAGATCGAATCTCACCAGACTCAGTTTGGTAAAATAAGGACCCAGATTGTTGGGGGCAAAAGGCTGACTCTGTAAACTACTTAGAAAGAGCTGTAAAAGCACTGTGAAACAGTATACAAGTCTGCTATTGCTATAATACAAATCAAATTAAGATACATTAAAAACTGATGTGCAAAACAGACTTGTGCTGATTTGTATAATCCAATGATGCCTGACAATCTACACCAGTTTGCTGGTTGATATGTTTCATACATCACATTGGATGCACTTCTATAACAGCAGCTAACTTATTACCAGTATCTGCTGATGCTAATAAAACATTGCCCATAGTACTAGCGGTGCCTATATAATAAATTTGCCAACCATAATAGCTTTGTATAGTATTAGTTTATCAGACTGTTATGAAACATGTTTGTATGTTTTCAAAAGTGTGGTTGATGTTATGAAAAATATCAACTTCAAATACATTTCAGGTTTTCTTATTTTCAAAGGATACATTACAAAAGTGCAGAATGAGAAACTTCAGAATGATGTTTAGGATTGGATTGGATTATAGTAAAAGAATTAAAGCATTCCAAGTGTCAGTCATTGACACAAATGAAATCAGTATGGCTTTCTGTTTTTGGGAAACATAATATCCAAGAAATAGTTGCATGTCTTCTGTAAATAGAGCACAATGTGGAAAAACAGTAAGGAACTAGCTCAGAGATAGATTTGGTCTCAGAATCATAGATATGATTTTTAAAAGCAATTCAAAAATTAAAATAACCACACAGTAATATTAAAGTGGATAACTAAAGCATATAAATTCCAGGGATAATAGCAAAGCTCTACTTGGAGGTTAAAAATGTCAGTAAATGTGTGTCTAGTGTATTCTTCTATCACTGAGATAACAGAGCAGACAGTATAAGATGTATGGTATAAGATGTATGGAAGACTTGATAAAAACTTCTTTTAAAATAACAGCAACAAATCTACAGAGAACATTAGACACCAGATAGCTAAAGTACAGTTGGAAATCTTCAGCAACTAAAAAACAAGATTTAAATACTTCTCCTCAAAGGAGTTCAAGGTGCATTTAGTAATTTCATAAATACGCATGTTAGGTCAAATAAATTCATGTTTAATTTTACTGAGAATGAGCATTCTATCCATTTTACATGGTGATGATGATGATAACAACAATGATGATGCTGATAGTTGGATCTATAGTTCTAGTCTCTTCTAAGATATTGTTATTTGTACTATTACTACTAGTCATCATCACAAAGCAATTTAAAATATGGGTTTTATAAATTAAAAACAAAATGCATAGGAAAGGAATGGATTTAGCAGTGGTGGGATACAAACAGTATGTCCCAGTATGGGCGTACCGGTGCCTGCTGGGAGCACAAGGTACCATTCCAGTATGGTGCTCCGGAGGGCCCACTCGCTCTCCTTACTGTTATTTGAGCCTATCAGGGTATTTGCGCATGCGCACAGAGTGTACAGCAGCTGTGCAACACTCCGCCGAGCAGCTGGAACATCATGGGCAGTGGGTATGTAAGTGCGTGCTGCATGTGGTGGGCGCCTGGCCCCATTGCAGCGTATCGGTTGCAACAGGATCCGTAACCCACCACTAGGATTTAGCTGTGAAAAAGAAGGGGATAATCCCAAGGCATTCCTATGTTTCCTTTGACAGTTCATATAATTCTGCTATATCACATAACTTGTATTGAAACTGTTTAATGACAAACAATTTACATGGCAAACTGTAGGCGGTAGCTGTAAAGTTCTGTAAAGCTGAGCTCCTGTCGTTGGGACTTCATAGGTGCAACCATGAATTCTTTGTAACAATGTAAGTAGTTAGTTATTGCTTTCTTTTGAGATGCTTATTCAACTTTCATGTCCAATCTAGAATTTGGTGATTTCCTAACCAATTCCATCTAAGTAGTTTTCAGCTCTAATCATAATGAGATGTTTCAAGATCAATCACCGTTATTTTAATTGAGATTGGTCATTTTTAAAATTCAGCTAACCAAAAGAAATTAATTGACAGATTATTCAGTTAATTATTATTTCCTTTTTTAGTTTTTAAAAAAGAAATAGTATTATTTCTTTGGGTTCAAATTATATTGAATCCAAATAAAGAACATTATTTCTTAAAAACAGAAAACAACTTTGAAAAAGGGTGTGTATACACACACACATAAGCATATAAAACACCATGCAATTAGGGACATCTCCACCACATCACAATGATGCCAAATGACAATGCTTATATGATATCATATGTATCATAAATGCTATCGTATATATCATGTAACCATTTGCATTTGTATTTGTGTCCTGACATCTGATGCAAGTTCAGAAGTTGTAACATTTCCATGATTATATAATTACATATATTTAATAATTATCTGATCTCCTGTCCCACATGGATATTCACATATAATAATGCTGCTGCTTATATCACAACTACCAGAAACTTGCATAGACTCGCTATCAAAATTCTAACTGAGAGATGCAGATCAGATATTTTGTATATTATCATGTCAACAACACTTCCTTCCAACATGCCTCCTCTTTCTTCCTATTTTTTTTAATTTGTCAAACAAAAATTACATAATTCTAACAAAGAAAATAAGAAAATCAAAAATGACAGGAATGATAGTCATGTCAATGCACTTATACATGCTGTCTTAGACACCCCTTAAATATGAAGTGAGGTCCACAGAAGTTAAATTAGAATTAAAACTGTGAAAGTTAATGGCTGAGACAACCGAATCATGATATGATATTCAGACTTTGACATTTTTTTTACAATCAAGTTTAGAGCAGTTTGCATTAAGTTTAAAGTGATTGTTATATGTTACATTATGATTAATACAAAAAAGTCATTTACAGATGAAGGGTTATTATGTAGAATTTTGTATGCAATACCTAAGTGTTATGATTATAAGTATTTGTTCATAACAATTGAAACCACAGCTGCGAACTCTTTAGCTAACGTTGGCCTTCATACACATTGAATTCTTCCAAGAAGGGGAATGTTGTAATGTGTCATCAAAGGATATGTGCAAATCCAAGCAGTGCAATCTTTTGCAATTTCCAGATGAAAAAATTGTGAAAGATTTTTTAAATTCTGTCCAAGGTATCAAAGGCGGTTTATGCCATAATTTTTCAACTTCATTTTTCATGTCTGTTTTGGTTTTTTTGTTATCATTGTTATTGTTGTTTATGACAGAACAACCATGGAACAAGAGAAGCGAGCACTCCGCAAAGCCAGAGCTGCAAATGCTGCAACAATGGTGCCCATACATGTCTGCCTGACATGTGGTAGAATATTTCATGCCCTTATATGCCTTACTAGCCACCTGTGGAAACATCATGGACATCGCGCAACCTGTTAGATGTTAAGATCCTCTTCAAACACGATGGACAAACATCATCGTCATTGTTGTTGTTGTTGTTATTGTTGTTGTTGAAGACATACGCCAAAATACAAATCTTCTCATTTATGTTTTATCCCCCTCCTTTATATTGTCTAACTTTATATCTGATTAAAGAATGTACTATTTGGAGTTTAATCTTAGTACAGCTATAACATTTGGCATTAATTTTACAGGGGTTTGTAAAGGCAGTTTGGATGCTCACTCTGATGAATTCTGCAAATGTTGATGCATCACTTTTACAAGAATGAGAACTATCTTTTATTCTGTCCTATGTGAGACAAGCTGACTGTTGAGGAGCATACTGAAATGATACAGTAACTAGTACCATATTTAGAAGTTATTTTTTCATTACCAGGTTTGCAACCAGCATATGGCCAAAACTTTCTTCAAACTAAGGATGAAAGCACATACCTATCTTTACAATATTTAGCACAGATGTGCTTAAATTGCATTAGATCAGTATATGAAATCCTGGAAATAAATGAAACTATAGTGCATCTTTATCATTTTTTACAATTAACAAAATGCCATCTTTATCATTCCATAGGGAAAAAATATGTAAAAATGAAAAAAAAAACCTGCTGTGATACCCACCTCAGTGGTAAAGCTCCTGGTGTAGTTTGGTAATGGCAATATTTCACCCTATTTGGTATAATTGTTAATGTGTTAGGTGACCTTAACCTCTAAGAGAGCCTAAATTCTAGTCCTTACTTAGCAAGAAAGCCAGGTGGTGATTTTGGGCTAGTCACTATCCCTCAGCCCTAGGAGGGAAGCAATGGCAAACCACTTCTAAAAAACCTTGCCAAGAAGATTTGTCCAGGCAGTCTCTGATAATTGGACAGGACTGAATAGAAGAAGAAGAAAAAAAATCTACATTTGAGAATAGAGTTCTATTTACTGTTTTGTTCTATAAAATGGTAATGGTTTAAACCAAATCTGGTCAGGACAGCTTGTGCTTAATTTACAGATAATTGTCATAATGTTGATAAGCAACAGGATTTCGTTACTCTTTTGTTAGGTGGGGATAAAATTAAGCATTTCAAGAGGCCAACCATCACCCTTTCCTCCTAATTCTGAATACAACAATAACTGCTGCAAATGCTCATCACACAAAATCTTGGTCTCAACAGAATGATAAAATTGATGAATGCTATTTATACCTGCATAGCTACCTTATGCTTTATGAATGCAGTAGGAGGAACAATGATGCCATGGGCATCTGGAAGTCAATGCACAAGTAAAATGAATTATATTACATGTGTCAAGTATATAATTTGCATGATGATGTGATAGTGCAGATAACATCATTAGCCGCCTTTCCATCATAGATGACCATGTATGACCATGTATGTCATTCCTTACGTTAAGGCAGCATGCTATTGTTTAGAGTCATGGGGAAATAATTTGGACTTTTGTCCTGACATTTTTCTGGGACATTATTCTTTTGATTCCTTAACTGGATATTGAAGCAAAATGGTTAGCATGATCATTGCTAGTCTATGGATAACTCTGATCTACTATAATAGCAAAGTCACTATCACAACTGCTTCATTTTTTCCTAATTGTCATATATCAGGAGAGAGGGATGGATGGAAGAGAGAAAGAGGGAGCATTTTGAAAGAAGTAGGAAAGATTCAAAGTGGCAGAAAAAAGAAGTATGGTGGTAAGGGCAAACAGACTTGAAACACACTTGAAAAAAGTAGAATAGTTCTATCTTGTATTTAACATTGTTTCTTCAACCCTTCCTTGTGATCCATTCTGCTGCTCTTTCTTTGGGTTCTGAAGAAATATATTCTAAAATG
This sequence comes from Thamnophis sirtalis, assembly GCF_051295495.1. Taxonomy (NCBI): domain Eukaryota; kingdom Metazoa; phylum Chordata; class Lepidosauria; order Squamata; family Natricidae; genus Thamnophis; species Thamnophis sirtalis. The sequence goes on along the minus strand of NW_028261390.1, from coordinate 45,130,727 downwards.
TGGTTTGCAGTAAAATGTTGTGATGTGAAAGATTTCTGTTTACTGTCAAAGGAATCAAACATTAATCTTCCATTTCCTTTTTTCCATTCCTAGAAAAGCAAGCAGTCTAAAGCCACTGAAAATGCTATTCAAGAATTTATTCTCAACTGATTTTATTTATTTCTGCAATGCTTATTTCTTTCTTGATTCATTGCATTTAAATCATACCTTTCCTTGAGATGAAACAGCTTCAAAGCATTGTATCTACAATCCACCTTTATTTTATTTTCAAAACAAGTTTGTGAGTTACATTGAGCTGATAGGGAATGGCTGGTCCAAAGTTATCATATGAGGTTTCATGGTGGCATTGAATCTATTTCTTCAAACCTCCCTATTATTTCTCCCCCCCCCCTCATTCCTTGTACATAGTTGGTGTTGAGTTGAGTTCATAAATATCAGCAGAAATGTCTAGCTATCAGGAATAAATCAAATACTGACTTCTGCACATACTTCTACATTATGAATTTATAACAAGTTTTTTTTTTAAAGGTTGTATAATACTGAAAGTCAGAAGAAAAACTTTCCAAGAGTCTCAGTTTTTGATTAAGCTTTGAAATTTACATGTGAAAATGATGGAAAATGTCTACTAAAATCTTGGAAAACAATAAACTTTGGAAAATACTTATGGAAATTAATTGACAATCTGCAAACCCAACATATGTAAATACTTTCATGATATATAGCCATGATGGCAAACCTATGGCACGTGTGCCACAGGTGGCATACAGAGGCCTCTCTGTTGGTATGTAAGCCACCCAGCTGAGTTCCACCAAGCATGCGTGTGCTGGCCAGCTGATTTTTGGCTCTCTGAAAAAAACTATACAAACCATTGAGAATATAACTATACACATCCAACAGGAACAGGAAGTGCTTCACAGGAGCAGATAGAGGTAAATTCTACAGAGGCAGGAAATGCATCACTGAACAATGGAGATGAATGATAGAGAGGAATAAAGCTGCATACAAGGCCCTACATAACACCTGTAACAGCTTAGCTATGCAGGGGAACTGTGTGTGTGTGTCCCATGTCCCTTCTTTGGTCCCAGGAGGCCTTCTAGGCCCAAAACTGGGTGCTGGGGGGGGTGTGTTCACATGCATGCACAGGGGGGCAGGGTGCACACATTGTATTGTGGGCACACACTCGCACAATGTTGTGTGCATGCATGCACTTTCGACACACAAGGACAAAAAGGTTAGTCATCACTGAGATATAGGATATGCATGTTTGTTATATTATGCAAAATTTATGACATTTATTCCTGGATTTTCTGTCACCCTCAATTCTATTTCCAGAACTGAAACAGACAGAATAATTTAAGAAATGCATTTGATTTATATCATGGAGCAACAGATCACATATAATAGTTTCATACCTTCTTGTCAAGATTACTCTATTTAATGTGAAGAATAGTCCTAATTAGCTAGGTTTCTCCTTATTCAAGCATGCTCTAAGGCAGGGGCGTCAAACTTGTGTCATCAAGTTATCGTCAAATGACGTATCATGACTTCCCCTCCTTCATTAAACTAGAGGTGGGCGTGGCCAGCGCATGACCCATCTGGCTCACGGGCCTCAAGTTTGATATCCCTGCTTTAAAGCCTGCTTTAAAATAGGGATCCTGTGACAGCATGAAGATTTATTTGTTAAGACATCAGGCTGTAAAATGGAAGACTCTGAGTTCTGCTCCTGCTTAAGCACAAAGTTGCTTAGGTGATTCTGGACCAGGCATTATCTGTAAGCACTAGGAATAACTCTGTGGAAAACTTCTGAAAATGTTACTGTCTTTATCATACTTATTCAATATTTACCTGTTTCAATCATGTAGTTGTAATTGAGTCGAATCTAAATTTAGCCAAAATTAGTATAAATCCATTAAACTTATAGATAAGGTGGCCATGATCTACCTAAAATTCATTGAGTTGAGTAAGTCTCTTTAGGTTTGGATTCAAATCATAACATTCCCATATAAAAATATTTATGGACAATTTTTTAAAAAAAATTCTTACATTGAAACAAAAAAGAATCGCCCTCACCATAAATTTTAATGAACAATTTATATATTCAAAGTAACTCATTTCATAATAAGACATACATTCTGCTAGAAGAAATAGAGTCAAGAAGTAATTATGCAATAGATAGTGATTGTTTTATTAAGAGCAAGTTTAGAGATGGCATCACAAACAGAGAAGGTTTTTAAGAGGACCTGCAAGTACGTTCTATTCTGAAGTGCTGATGGGGAGAACAATAAAGACTATTACTGAAACTATCACTTTGATTCCAACACAAGATCTTGTCTTAATGATTATAACACACATTTTTACATCTGTAATCAATTATGTCAAATAATGGCCTTTGAAAAGCAAACATTTAAGAAATGCCACAACTAATGATGACATTTTATGGTGACCCAAATGCTACCCTGTTTGATTTTAAGATTGTTTGATGTTAAAATATGTAAGAAAATTCATATCCAGTATCTTTCTATTTAAAGGTTTATGCAACATCCAGGTAAAGAAGAATAAGATACCTTAAAGATGCTTATCTTTATTTTGCAACATGGACAGCTCTTGATTGCAGTTTTCAGAAAACTGGACTGAATGATTGAATTTAGTCTTGCCCGCTGAACTACATGCCTCCAAGCTTTTCCAGAGCTCCTGCCATGCAAGGGTTCCATAACCCTTTAAAAACATGGCTTTGCTATGAAGCCTGAAGTTAGGCCAGTGGTGGGATTCAGCCAGTTCGCACCACTTCGGGAGAACCAGTTGTTAACATTCTGAGCAGTTTGGTGAACTGGTTGTTGGAAGAAATCATTAGGGCAGAGAACTGGTTGTTAAATTATTTGAATCCCACCATTGTATGTTGGGCTAGAGTTACGCTGTATGTTGAACATCTGGCAATATTTTATAAAATACTGGATATTTTTTTCTCCTGTGCGCTGCTTGAGGAATCCAAGCATGGGTTAACTTTGTCCATTAGGCTAGAGACTGAGTTATGCAAATTGCTGGCCACGCCTCCTCTGACTGGACTGGTTCAGTTTTTTAACTCAGTCCAGCCTAAAGAGACACAAAATAAGTCTCTCTAGGTTACTAGACAAATTCATCATTATTATTTTCACAAATTCATGATTATTATTTCACAAATTCATCATTATTATTTCAGCTTCGTTACTTAACCAATTCATCATTATTATTTCGGCTGCTTGCTAGAAAAATTCATCATTATTATTTCAGCTTGGATTCCACCTCACCGGATTGAGTTCCCTTCAGGGTAAATATCTCTGCAAGGGGTTCATTTCTCCTTAGTTACAGTGACGAGTGGATTTTGGCATTCCAAGAGCCTTCGGGGCCACTGCCATATCTAGGGGACTGGATGCAGAGTTATAGCATAGGAGTCAACGTCCTAGAAATGTGAATTCTGCCAGATGATATCTTGCATAGATGTTGTACTTTGGGCACGGTTCCATGCACGACCACTGCAGTGGTGTATACACCCATTCCAAAAGGCTCATACCAGTCACTCTCTGACCAGGGCTTGCTTACCGATGAGGGTGTCCCTATCGCTCCATTGATGGCTGTCATCCCGCATCCACAAGGGATGCCTTTTCAAGGAACCGGAGTGGATTGTGGTTACAACAGATGCGAGCCAATTCAGGTGGGGGGGCCCACGGCCTGAATCGACTGGCACAGGGTCGTTGGACTGTCCAGGAGCTGAACAACAGCATCAATTGGCTGGAGCTACGGGCCATCCGCCTAGCCCTCTGCAAGTTTCGAGACATGGTCACCTCCAACCATGTACTGATACTCACCTGACATGGCCTCCAAGGTGCATGTCAACTGCCAAGGGGCATGAGGACCAAAGCCCTGATGATACACACCTGCCACATTATTACCCCAGGTTCCAGATACCAGGAACGGAAGGCACCGTTGCTCTCCGAAGCCCTTGGCTGGTGAGCCTCCTTTATGCCTTCCCACCTCTGCCAATTGTGTCGCTGGTCATCCAGAAGATTCTGACAGAGCAGACGGAAGTGCTGCTAGTTGCACCGAGGTGGTACACGGACCTCATCCATCTGTCTGTCTCTCACACATGGAGAATTTTGGATGACCGGATATCCCTCTCGCAAGGAGCTCTCATTCACCTGAATCCACAGCTGTTACAGTTAGCCATGTGGCACGTGAGCAGGCAATCCTGAGTCAGCAGCATTTCTCTGATAAGGTCATCTCCACGATCCAGGCAGCTCTCCACCCATCAATAACCTGCATTTATGAAGCTACCTGGCAAGCTTTCTGCAGATGATGTCAGGCAATGGGTGAGGATCCAACTGGGGCAACCATACCACAGGTATGGTTCCTACAGATGACTTCCTACAGACTTCCTACAGATGGCCATGGACAAAGGACTAACACCTAACATCCTCCGCCATCAAATTGCAGATCTGTCAGCCTCTGCTTTGCTGCTGCTTCGGCTCCCATTGAAACGGGGAGGGGTGGGGCATGGTATTTGATAGGGGAATACTAATTGTGCTGGAGAAAGATTCTGGAGTTTCTGTTGCCTGACTTACTGCGCATGTGGAGGAGGTTTCCCGCCAAGGCCAACGGCACCAACATTCCATCTGGGTGATGCCTTTTGAAGTTATCTCACACCTGACACTTGGGACAATTATGATTGGACTGTAACTGGGATGCCAAGGGGTGGGAAATGGGTTATTCTATATATCATTTGCTTTTGCGCCTAAATAATCAGTCTTCGCTTTGCTACGCTTCTAATCATTTATAATTAGTAAAAGTACACTTGATTTCTATCAATGGAGTCTCGTGGTTTTCTTTCCTAATTATTCAATGGAGGAGTGCTGACAGGATCTGCCTACCATAATTGGCGGTGGGCAAGGCCAACCCATAGCTCAACACCCGGGAGTGCGGGCCTTCCTGAAGGGAGCGGCGAACCTTAGCCCACCTAACGTTCATCGCTATCCCACCTGGGATCTCTCCCTAGTACTAAATACCCTTACGGCGGCTTCATTCGAGCCTATTTGGACCATCTCCCTCAGGTTACTGACTCTTAAGACTGCCTTTTTGATAGCCATTACATCGGCACAGCATGTGTCTGAGTTGGCGGCACTCTCCGTCCGAGACGACCTCTGCATCTTCCATCCCAGCAAGGTCGTATTATGTTTGAATCCAACCTTTATTCCGAAAGTTAACTTGTGGTTCCACAGATCACAAGAAATCACTCTCCCAGATTTCTGTCCACGGCCATCTCACCCCGAGAACGGTGTTGGCATAATCTCAATGTTTGTTGTTCACTTCACCACTATGTGAGATGCACTGTGTCATTCAGAAGGATGGGGGCCCTGTTTGTGTCCTTCCAACCTGCCACCATGGGCCATAAGGCATCATCGCATATCATTGGCCGCTGGTTGGAGGCATGTTTTGTCCTAGCCAATGACTGCCAGTCCCAATGAGTTCCCAGTCGTATCACTTCCCATTCTACCAGGAGTGTGGCCATGATGGCAGCCTGGGCAACGCAGGCCTCGGTGGAAGACATCTGCAGGGCAGTGACCTGATCATCGCTGTCACCCTTTATCCATCACTACAAGGTGTACGTTTATGCCTTGGCTGAGGCATCCTTTGGATGGCGTGTGCTGCAAAGGGTAGCTTCTTCAGCTACGGGACCAGACCAGCCTCGCTCCCGCCCCTGAAGTTTATTGCTTTGGCATGTCCCATGCTTGGATTCCCCAAGCAGCACACAGGAGAATGACCATTAACTTACCTGAACGGTCCTTCTATGTGCACTGTGAGAAGAATCCAAACCTGCCCTCGGCTTCGGCTGCTCTGGGCCTGGACTTCCATGTTTTTCCTATGACATTCTGACTTACCTTGACTTCTAGACTTATTTGCTTCTTTCAAGCCGGCTGATCCTTCGTGCAAAACTGAACCAGTCCAGTCAGAGGAGGTGTGGCCAGCAATTTGCATAACTCAGTCTCTAGACTAATGGACAAAGTTAACCCATGTTTGGATTCCCCTCACAGCACACATAGAAGGACCGTTCAGGTAAGTCAATGGTCGATCTAGGCATATATGTTCTTCTCTCTGGCTTCTTTCTTTTTAAACTATCTGAATGTCTCAGTCATTTTTGAGAAGGGTTATCAAACTGGAAGTCCACAGGCCAGATGCATCACATGCGGGCCACGCCCACCCTGGCTCTGCAAAGGCAAAAAAATGTCATGATATGTCAGAATATGTCACATAACGTGACCAAGTTTGAATCCCGTGTTTTAGAATCATAAGGCCCTCTAAATCTATCTAATGAAACAAACAAATAAATAAAGGTATATTGAAGTACACATACCAGCCCAATTCAAAAATATCACATTTTATGATGCTAAAATCAAATCACTAGAATTCTTGAGAAAAGGGCAAAGGCTACAAGAAGTATATAAGTTCTGTTAATAGAGACAGAGAAACTATACATGAGAAAGAAAATGGGATGGAAAAAGATATAAAATCTCTCTTTTGCTTTTTTTTTCTTATGTACAACTAACCAACTCAGAGATCTATCTAATCTGAACTACTGAAATTGACAGGCTGAGGTCAAAATTACTCCTATGATTGAAGGTTTCATTCTAAAGCAGACTTTGAAACTCAGCACTCTCAAAAAAATATTCATACATCTTAGTCAACCTTGGTAAAAGTAAAGTCCTGTTTGCATTTATCTTGCTGGGTAAAAGTTGGGGTAAAATAAATGTTTTACAGCAAGAAATGTACACATTGAAAGCTGGTTATTTTTCAGGAAACATTGATCCTTTGAGCCATGTCAACATCTAAATTATTAACAAACCAGACTAAAATTGACCTACTCAAAGTGTGTAAGATTCAGTATCTTTTGGTTTTTAAGCAGTCCTAGGATAATATATAAGAATTGGGTGTCCTTCTATGGGGAGAAATCTGGGTTATTTTGTGATTCATCTATCATAGCTAAACTGCAAATCTCTTTCCCCCTTCTTTTTAACAGATTATAGTTTTGAAAAATCAGTGCACTATTTTTCACTGGTTATAGTAGGGAATTCATGAAAATGACACATAGCTTTTGGGCTTAATATTTTGAAAATAGGAAAAAAATAGTTGAACTCTCCATCAAAATAGCAACAAGGACAACAGGGAGGATCAAGAAGAAAGACTGGCCTTCTCATAGCTTCATCTCACAAATGTAAGAATCTCAATCTGTAGTCATCATGATGTAGATTATGTCAATGTAACATAGGTTGTTACAAATTGTTCTTTCTCATATCTTAGTCACAGTCACCACCAAAAGTTGTGAAATGGAACACCTGTAGGGGAAATAGTAATTATCTGTTTTATTGGATGTATTGTGCTTTTATGTGTTTATTATTGTAAGTTGTTTAGCATTGAGTAAGCAACCTACAAAGGTTTGCAATACATTTACAAATTACGGTCAATTTATTTCATATCAGGGGTTCTACTTGGCTCCTGAGTCGCATGTTAAAGGTTATGCTAGGACTCAGGATGGAATTCAGGACAAAACTTCAAATTTACTTAAACTGATGTAATGAAGTTTAGTTAACATGCAAATGAAAAAATTATCGTGAATATTTCCAAAATTATAAAACATTGTGTATTAAGGATGTTTTTTTGCAGGGGAGGGAGGAGGCAGAATTTTATGAGATTTCAATCTTCTGTAACTTCTGATTTAAGCAATTTGGTCCTACTATTAGGCTCCAAGCAAGAATAGAAACCATAACTTGAAGCTGACCTCTGAGCATAAGAGCAAACAGTAGTGAAAATTGTAATTTTGTTGCAGGTTTGCACAAAATAGTAGTGATTCTTTGGTCATCACAATACCTATTTACCACATGGGGACAATAGCCTTTTGGTCGAAAAGGAATATTTTGCTTACAAGATAGGTAACCTAAGATCATTTTCCTGACAGGCATGTACAGACAGAGGACATGTTTTTCAACTGTCTATCTGATAGTATTTTATTTATCTAATTTATATAGCTGCCATTTTACAAACAAGTTACTCTTGATGGTTTACAACAAAATTAAAATAAATAAATGTGTGTTCCTTAAAACATTTTCTTGTTATTATAAAATATTTTTCAATGTCAGAGTCTTAACACCATGACAGAATGCTTTAGCTTGCAACAAATTAAAATGTACATGGTAGGAACAGGACAGGACAGAGCAATGCTCTGTATTGACACTGCATTATCTGACCCAGGGCACTGAAGAAACGTAAGTAAAATAGACAGATCTGCTATTAGACAATGTTTATATTTTTAAATATGCCAAGAAAAAAGAAGAAAAGTGTTAAGAAAAAAGTAATAGCCCATTATTCTGTGTTGTTGTGGAAGAATTTAACAGAATCCAGGACAAGCTATGGATGAACTGAAAAATAGTGTCTACTTGTAGGCTGAAGTGACAAATGGTCTTTGCTATTACAATTTTTAGTATCTCTCTGTTAAGCTTATACAGCCTGATATAAGAAACAGAATTAGGCAAAGCAGAGGAAGCATTTCAAGATTCCACAAGAAAACAAATCGCTGCTTCACAACAATCATGTCTTGATAATGTTGGAAAGGTAAGTCCAGAATTGGCAGCATGGCCTATTTTATAAGAAACACACACATCCAAATCCACACATTCCATAATGCTCTTGTTAGTTTTAAAATTCAATATAAATCAGGGGGTCTTGTGAAGAGATTGATGAGGAAGGCAATCGTTCCCTCAGAGATTTGTGTGTATTTTGTAAAGCCATTTTTCCCCCAGTTTTGATTCTTGTTCTTTGCCTTCTCATTTCCTCAAAACTATTGAGAAATGCATTCTATTCTTTCATGGAAATTATTCTGGTGAAAATGTATGCGTGGCATTTTGTGTAAGAGTTATAATTCATAGCACAGTGGCTAAACAATAATGATGGTACACACCTAAAGCATGAAGATAATGCAGCATTTTTCTCTATAGACAAGACTCATCTTTTCACAGTTGTTATAGTAATAATATTGGCTTCCTGTTCATTTGAAGAGTAGTTAATGAAGAATGTGCTTGAATGGCACATACCAGGTTATGAATACAATGCCTTACATACACATTTCTCTTCTGGATAAATACACAATGCAAGGCTTGTCTTTTTTTCCTGTGATTAGCATTGAAATCACTAGGCAACCCTAATATGGTGCACTAACTGCCAGCTATCCTGAACTTGTACAGATTTCCTATGATTCATACATACTATGTGATCCATCCAAGAAGGAATCCACAAAATATTATATATCATGGTTATACCAAAGAGAAACCGACATTACAAATTCTTTGATTTCTATTGTATGTGTGAATTTACTTGTCTGCATTTTGTATAACACTATCATTTTCTACTTTCCAGTGAATTTTGTAATGGTTTGGTTAGGAGCTCTGACAAGTATGTTCAAAAAGATATACAGTAAGATGTACAGTAGCATAAGGAACTGCATGTATGTTTAAAATTGTTAATAGATGTTACTTTGGTTGGCTTGAAGCCACATGGTTTTTCAGAAGACTGTTATTATTATAACCAAGCCTTCCCAGAACCCTAGATAGATCTGGTTGCTCTCAGCTTTTCAACACTGTAGTCATAATGAAAACAAAGAGTATCAAGACTGAATACAAAATGTAACACCAAAGGGGCAAATAAAATGAAAAATAAATGAATATTTTATAAATAAAAAAGTACTTAAATGTGAAGACAAAAAAAGAAAAAAAACTTGAACACTACTTCAACACCATCACCATTGACAAAATCACCATTGGTCAACTGCAAAAGGCAGTTTACATTCTGTGAAAATACCTTTAAGATCATCAAACAACCACATTTGTCTATCCCAGTTCCTTGACAGGGACTCCATTGATGCATAAAATGCCAAATCCAGTCTAAATATCTGGCTGACTGAAACAAACTATAATAGTCACAGTAGAATGACTGTAGCAAAAGAAAGCAAAGATAGCACCAAGTGCCAAGCACACTTGAACACTATCCCTATTGACAAAACAGGCAGTTGCAAATGGTGGGTTGAACACTATACCTATTGACAAAACAGGCAGTTGCAAATGGTGGGTTTACTTGGAGCAGCTGACATCTTGTGATAATCTCTTTAATAACATCAAACAACAACACCTGCCTATTGCAGGTCCTTGGGAAGGATTGGGTAAATGGATAAAATGCCAAATACAGTCTCAATATCTGGTTGACTAGGTGACCAACTATAACAATAATTTGAAGGGGTTGGTAAGTCAACAGGTCTATTTTGGATCTAAGAAGAGCTTTCTTAGTTTTGTTTCCAGAAATCAACCAGCAGCTTATATGAAGAAATGAACCAGGACTTTACCAAAGCTAGACATGCACTCTGAGCTAACCCTTCAATATTTATTGGTAGACAGTAATACAGAGATGTCCAAGCTTCAGTGACAAAGTAATACATAGCACATACCAAACATGACAAATAGTCTGACATGAATGACAGCCTGTGATGGCTTGCTGGCCCAGGATAACATTCGAAACAACAGTTCTTGATTCAAACATGTCATTCTACAGCTACCTATCTTAAGGATTTAAGATAGATCTTAAATTTATCCTGGAACGTATTTATTTAATTTCTTTAAGAATACTATACAATCACATATTCACTGTGCTTGATCAGGGCATATAACATTGAATAATAAACACGGCCCTCACTTATATAGAAAATGCCCTCTACAATACAAACCCAGTATACCACCTTGGCGTGCCATACACCCTCTTTCAACCCCCTCCAACTTTCATTCTTCCTTCTCACACACCCCTCTACGCCTACTTCCCCTCCCCTTCTTTCTAACCCTATCACTCCCTCTCCATTCCCTCCCTCCCTTCTCCTCCTCCTCTCTCTCACCCTCTCCACCCTCCTTCTTCTTTCACTCGACTCTTTCCTTCGATATCTATTACCTTCCAGTATATTCGGTTTGTACTATTTTCGCACTAACATTGAAAAGCCACAGTATACAAATACAATCATGGAATTTAACACATATTGTATTTCCCCCCTCCCCCCTCCCCCTAAATCCCCACCTCCCTTCCCTCCCCCCGACTTCCCAAAGACCATACATGGTATAATTTTTGAACAATCACAGTCTGAAACATCTCTACATTGAACTCAGCTTCTTACTGTTACCCAAATTTTAAACAATTTAAATTATTACTGATACTAAGCATAAGCTATCTGGAGTTTTTTAGTCCCATATTTACTTTTTATGTAATCAATCCACTTTTTCCAGTCTCTTTTGTATCTCTCGTTGGAATGTTCTTTGAGATATGCTGAGATTTTGGCCATTTCGGCTAAGTTCATAACTTTCAAAGTCCATTCTTGAATTGTGGGTAAATCTTTCTTCTTCCAATACTGTGCCACCAAGAGTCTTGCTGCCGTTATTAAATACAGGATCAAATTAGTCTCTGCTACTGTAAAATCAATGCATATACCCAGTAAAAACAGCTGGGGGGTAAATTTTATCCTTCTTTTAAAGATGTTTTGCAGGATCCACCATATTTTTATCCAAAATGCCTTAACATTACGACATGTCCACCATATATGAAAATATGTAGCATCACAAGAACCACATCTCCAACATTTAGGTTGAACATTTGGATACATAGAGGCAAGCTTTTTAGGATCTAGGTGCCATCTATAAAACATCTTATAAAAATTTTCTCTCAAGTTTTGTGCTTGTGTAAATTTCACATTTCTTACCCAGATTCTTTCCCATGTTTCAAGCATTATTGGTTCCTCGACATTCTGAGCCCATTTTATCATACAATCCTTAATCAGTTTCGTTTCAGAATCCATCTGTACTAATACATTATATATCCTCTTTATATGCATTGAGCTTTGATCTCTTATTTGTTTAAACAAATTATCCTCAACTTTTACAAAGCCAGTTTTTTGATCTGTTTTCCACCTAGCTTGTAGTTGACCATACTGAAACCACGTTTGAACTACCTTCTCTTCTTTAAGTACCTCTAAAGATTTTAGTTCCATCACCCCTCTTTCTGAGATAAGAAGTTGTCTATAGGTGGTTCTATCGTGTTTTTGTTCTACATTCATATTTTCAATTGCATGTCTAGGAATTGCCCACATGGGCACTTTATCATTTAGTTTATGTTGATATTTTTTCCAAACCCGCAATAAAGCATTTCTTAAGATGTGATTTTTAAATTTCTTATCCGTTTTTTTGTTAAATAACAGGTAAGCATGCCAACCATATAACAAATCATATCCCTCGATATTCAAAATTCTGTCATTAGTTAGATGAATCCAATCACTAATTGCAGATAATGCCACTGCGTCATAGTATAATTTTAAGTTAGGTAATTTCAATCCTCCTCTTTCACGTGCATCTTGCATTATTTTCATCTTTACCCTCGGCTTCTTTCCTGCCCACACAAATTTGTTGATACCCTTCTGCCATTCTAAAAGATTCGCATCTCTTTTAAGTATTGGTAACATTTGAAAAAGAAATAAAAATTTTGGTAAAATGTTCATTTTTACTGCCGCTATTCTACCCAGCAAGGACAAATGCAGTTTTTCCCACCTTTTCAACTCCAACTGTGTACTATGCCAAAGTGATTCATAATTATACTTGTATAATTTCCCATTTGAGATTGAGATATTAACTCCAAGATATTTAACTTTTTTAACTACCTCACATCTTAGCGTCGCCCCCAGTTCTTCCTTCTGTTTGATAGTCATATTTATAGCTATTATTTTGGTTTTTCCTAGATTTATTTTAAATCCCGAGACTTGACCATATTGATTGATCGTATTCAATAATACCCTACTAGATTCCTGCGGTTGTTCCAATATTATAACCAGATCATCCGCAAATGCACGAACTCTATATTCTTGCTGTCTAATTTTGATCCCTTTTAGACCGCCCAGGCCCCGTATCTTATTCAACAGTATCTCCAAAGTTATAATAAACAATAATGGGGACAGAGGACAGCCCTGTCTTGTACCTTTTTCAATTTGAAAGGAGTCTGTCCGACTTCCATTGACAATGATCTGGGCTGTTTGCTGCTGATATATTGCACCAATTGACCGTAAAAAGCCATCTCCTATCTGCATTTTTTGCAATGTCTTCAGCAGGAATTGCCAATTAACTCGATCAAAGGCTTTCTCCGCATCCAAAAATATGAATGCGGCCGGGATTTGATTGTTCTTTCCCAGGTATTCTAAAGCGTTGATAATTAATCTAACGTTATCCTTCATCTGTCTGCCCTGTATAAAACCAGTTTGATCGGTATGTATCAGTTGCTGAGTTACCCCCATTAGCCTATTTGCTAATATTTTAGTAAAAATTTTATAATCTACATTAAGTAATGAAATAGGTCTGTAATTTTTTGGTTGGGTAAGGTCTTGATCTTCTTTGGGTATCAACGATATGAACGCAGTCTTCCACGAGGGAGGCACTTTCCCTCCCGATTGAATTTTATTGAATAGTTCTCTGAGGGGTTCTACCATTTCTAACTGTAGATATTTATAATAAACAGCTGTTAAACCATCTGTGCCTGGTGCTTTCCCTAACTTTAATTGTTTAATTGCCTGCAAAATTTCCCCAGAGGTTATAGGTTGGTTCAGCTTATGCCTATGTTCTTCTCTGACTAGGGGGATTTTCTCTTTGTCTAGGTATTTGTCTATATCTCCGTCCTTAATTTTATCCCCTTTATACAACTCTGTAAAAAATTCCCGAAATACCTTTTGAATCTCTTCCTGTTGAAACACGTCCTTCCCTCTGTGACACAATTTGGATACATTTCGAGCTTTCCTTTTTTTTCTAATCTGATAAGCCAACCACCTACCGGGTTTATTTGCATTGCAGAAAGTATTATGTTTAGCATATAATAAACTAGTAGCTACCTGGTCAGAGATCAGCATATCAAACTGAGATTTTAATATAGCAATTGTTTCCCTAATCTTTGTATCTCCTGGATTCAATGTTAATTCTGACTCTTTCCCTTTAATTTCCTCTTCCAATTCTTTTCGTTTTTGCCCTTGTTTGTATCTATGTATTTTATTTATATTCATTAATACTCCTCTCATATACGCTTTGCTTGCATCCCATACATATTCCAAAGATGTACCCTTGTTCATATTGAAGACAAAATATTCCGATAGCAATTTTTTACAATCATTAACATACTTTTCATATTTAAATAAGTTTTCATTCAACCTCCAGGACCTTCTTGCCTGGGCTACCCTTCCCAATTCCATCCAGACTGGATTATGGTCTGAAAGAACTCTCGCCATAATCTTTGTCTTCTTCACCCTACAAAGTAAATCATTTGTAATTAGTATAAAATCAATCCTTGAAAGAGATTGATGTCTATTGGAAAAAAAGGTAAAGTCATATTCTTCTGCGTGCCTCTCGCACCAAGCGTCTCGCAATTCAAAGTCGTCCAGCATGTCAAAAAAGGGTTTGGGTAACTTAGCTCGAAATTTGGTGTTCGGGCGAGCTGTCTTCTTATCTCTTTTGGTGTCGATCACGCCATTCCAGTCACCCATTAATATACAAGACTCAAAATCCCACTGTACTAATTTAGCATGGAGATTTCTATAAAATCCATCTTGTTGTTGATTAGGAGCATAAATTCCCAAAAGTAACGTCTTTTTCCCTTCTAAGATTAAATCTAATGCAATATATCTTCCAAAGGGATCTGCTTCAATTAGCTCAGCTTTAATGTCTTTTCTTAAATATACTACTATGCCATTTTTCTTTTCCATGGCTGAGGTCGCAAAATGTTGGCCCAGTTTGGGGTTAAACAAATATTTTTGATCGGTTGATTTGATATGAGTTTCTTGCAAGCAAATTATGTCATTCTTAAACTGTTTAAGATAATGAAATATTTTCTTTCTTTTCTGTGGAGAGTTCAATTCGTTAACATTCCATGTCAAAATCTTAGTTGTCATTTTTGGTTGCCTGAAGCTTTTTTAGAGCCTCCCGCAAGGCCTGTCTCACCTTTGGTTTGGCTCCTCCCACAGCTTCTGAGCTTGTTGCAGTAGCTCCTTGGTCAGTGGCCAATGATTGTTGAGATTGTTGCATAGTAGCTTGTTTATCCGTTTGTCTGGTGGTCTTGCGGTTGGATCTTTTTTCCTTGACTCCTTGCCCTTTCGGAAGAGGGAGATGATACATTTTATCTGATGGTTGTGTGGTTTGCTGTTTATCTTGTTCGTCTCGTGGTTTTTCACCATATCCCGAAGGTTCAGGATATCCCATCTTCAGAATCTTATGGTAGAAATCACGAGCTTTCCATACAGAGCTGAGACGATATCTTTGTTTGTCCATTGTAACTATAATACCGAATGGGGCATCCCATCTGTACTGTATCTGGCGCCTTCTGAGCTCTTCCACCAGATAAGCATAATCTCTTCTGGCTCTTAGCATCTGAGGCGGTATTTCTTTCAGAACAATCAGGTCCTATCCACCAATTTGAAGCTTAGTATTGTAGGACTCTTGTAGTATCATATTTCTAGATTCTCTTGTAACAAAGTATATTACCACGTCTCGGGGAAGTTGCCTTTGTTTTGCCGCCCATGAGTTAACACGAAAAATCCTGTCAATCTGCCAATCAAAATTGGATCCCGGTTTTCCCACCAGACGGTCAAAAGCTTCAGAAAACATTTGCTTTAAGTTCTCCTGCTTTTCTTCACGCAGCCCCCTCACTCTTAATGCAAGCTCCATCTGCTTATACTGTATCATAATAATTTGTTTTTCAGCATTATCAATTTTTTGTTCCACCACTTCAGTTTTGGATATCAGGTTAGTTTTAGCTTCATTGAGAGTTTCTAAATTATCTTCCATTCCAGAAATATATTCTGTTATCACATTTACAATTCCCATCATATTATCATTCATTTTAGTGACCCTGGTATCGAATTTGTCATATAGAACTTCCATCTCATTCCTTATTTCATCTTTGAAATCTTTAATCATTTCTAGATTCTGTTCTCTGAATTCTTTAAACATTTCTAAGTTCTGTTCTCTGGATTCTTTGAACATTTCCAGAAAAAATTCTTTTGTTAGTACATCTCCACTAGGGGGCATGGATGGTGGGGGCTGCAACTTTGTGCCAGGTATGGGAGACGTTTTCGGAGGTAATTTAACAGAGGTTGATTTGGATGCCATTATATTTTGGTTTTAATTATTTATTCTAAATTACTAATCCACTGTGCTATGTGGAGAAAAAGAAATTCCCCCCCCCCTTTTTTTCCCTTCTTTTTTTTTTCTTTTTTTTTTCCCAAGGGGTTTTACGGAGGATTTCAAAAGAGAAAGTCCGTTTAGAATGTTTGGAATGTGTCTGAATCAACAAAGAGTCTTGAAAGCTTTAAGGGAGTAGCTCTAATTAAATTATAAGAGATTATTTCTTTACTTCTGTAGCAGGAAGCCGGAGATAACAGATGCAGAAGCTGTAAACGCCATTTTGAAGACAATTAAGCAAAAGAGGTTTTTATAACATTGAAGCTGGTATTTCAGATAGAGAAAGGTTTTAAAGTTCACAAGTTGGTCTTTGCTCGTATTGATTTTTAATAATCTCTTTTCTAAAGATTGTCCTGAGGGGGAGGGGATCCTGTCTCGTGCTGTGAATAACAGCTGCGAAGTTCAGGTCGGAGTTGAATGACTCAGCTTTGGGTTGATTCTCCCCCTCCGTCCACAGCTCACAAAGAAACAAACTGTGAACTTCAAAGAAGATTCTTACCAGCTGAGATTCCTCACTGCTTTTTTCTTGT